>NW_017672326.1:113929-199929 GCF_001879085.1 Nicotiana attenuata
TTCAGTTACTATTTAAGCTTCTGTTTTATTTACTCTTGCCTCGTTCTTCTTTACACTGTTAATGATGTTGAGAGAAATGTTAAATTAATCGGCTTGCCTAGCTCCTATTAGTAGGCACCATCACGACTCCCGAGGGTGGGAAATCTGGGTCGTGACATAATATTACGTAATACACTTATACTTAGTGCATAGTATAGCGTAAGTATATATATATATATATATATATAAAAGCTATATTGGATATATTATTACGTAATACACTTACACTTAGTGCATAGTATAGCGTAAGTATATATATATTATATATTATATATTATATATATATATAATATATATATATATATATATAAAAAAAATCTATATTCGATATAATATTACGTACTACACTTATACTTAGTGCATAGTATAGCGTAAGTATATATATTATATATATAAGCTATATTCGATATAATATTACCTAATATACTTATACTTAGTGCTTCGTAGTATATATATATATATATATATATATATATATATATATATATACTTACGCTATACTATGCACCTTGTGTGTCTGTAAGTATATATATATATATAGACACACACGCACGCTTCGTAGTACTATTCATCCCTTGTATTACAAAAGTTTTAACGGCTAACATTTATATTATTTATTTGGTAAATACAAAAGTGATTTTTAATTTTGACCAATGGTGACCTAAATAGCGACCAACTTTGGTCGCTAAACATACATAATTTTAAATTAGCGACCCAAGTTGGACGCTAAATTTAAATCAGATTTATTTATCTTTCATATAATTTTTAAAATATTAACTGGGTCCCAGGTTAGCGACCAAAGTTGGTCTATATTTTACTGAGCGACCAACATTGGTCGCTAAAGTTGAATTATATAGATTTATATTTTATAAATTTTTTTTAACAAAATTATAGTTATTAAAATTTTATAACTGGGTCCCAAATTAGCGACCAAAGTTGGTCTCAATCTGTTTACTCTTTATATAGCGACCAACTTTGGTCGCTAATATTAAATTTTATTTATTTATATTTTATTATTTTTTAAAAATAATATTATAATTATTAAAATTTAGTAGGTGGGTCCCATGAAGCGACCAACGTTGGTTGCTAATCTGAGTAATTCTTTGCCAAGCAAGTCTGACCAGTCCGGTCAACAGTTTGACAAAATTTTCGACCAAGTGGCGACCAACGTTGGTCGCTAATTTATTTAAAATCATTATTTTATTATTTTCACCAGTTTAGCGACCAACTTTGGTCGCTTTTCTTGACAGATCAACGTTGGTCGCTAAAGTTTGGTCGCTTTTTGCAGGAATTCTAGTAGTGTATTTACGCCGAGCTACGGCCGGTCAGGCAGTTACCATCGGTTGGGCAATTATGTATCATTATTTACCATCGGTTGGGCAGCTATGTATATTCATTTACCATCGAGCTACGGCCGGTTGGGCAGTCATACATTTACCACCACGCTAGGGCCGGTCGGGCAGTTACCGCTGATCAGTTGGGCAGTTAACGCCACGAGAATGATGTAATCAGAACTACTATACCGTAGTTTTATTTATATATACGAATGGGTTTTATTCTACATGTTACGGCCCTCAACGGCATGTCAGAAGTCATAAGTTGACTCTTATCTCTCCCCGAGATAGTATTTTATTATTATTACGTTTCATTTCTGCCTTACATACTCGGTACATTCTTCGTACTGACGCCCCTTTTTCTGGGGGGCTGTGTTTCATGCCACGCAGGTGTAGATAGGCGAGGTGAGGACCATCCACTATAGGCTGCCTCCAGATATCAGCTTTTGGTTGGTGAGCTCCACATCTTCTTGGAATATTGCCGAGTCATGTTCTATATATGTTACTTTGTTTTATGAAGATGTCGAGACCCCGTCCCAATTTATATATTATGATCATGTTTTCTTAGAGGTATTGCAGACAGTGTCCTGTGTATGGTTTTAGGTATGACATGTCAACGGCCTTGTCGGCCCCTATGTATCTATATAAATCTTTTCTTTGGATTAGTTATGTGAGTTAAGTTCTAATATTGTCGATTATATATAGAGAGAGAGAGAGAGATTTGGCCTATCATGTCCCGTGACGAGTCTTATAGAAAAAAAAATATACGTGGCGCTCGGTTGAGTAGGCACTGGGTGCCAGTCATGGCCCTCTGATTTGGGTCGTGACAAGCGTCCTTCAAATAGACGGCCACTTTCCTATCAGCCTTAGTTCGGACCGCTTCGGCTTCATCCCGGGCATCCATGACTTCTGCCTTCATCTTCAGAAGCTCAGATTTGAGCCTTGTAATCATGTCCGTTCGGACTAAACTGTTCTCACTAGCTATGAAAAATTGTACTTCGAAGGCGGAAGCTTTGGTCAAAGCATCCCTCTCCGCCGCAGCCTGGGCATCCACCCGAGCCTTTAGCTCATCGCACTCACACTTGGCTTGGCCAACTTCACTCCAAAGGCATTCCAGGTCCTCCGTCTTTTTCTACAACTGAAGTAAACAAAACATTAGCCTCAGGGATAGAAGGAGAAACATGCGCTCCATTAGAGCAAACTTACCTGCTCCTTGAGGTAGCTTTCGTAGTTCAGACTTCGACTCGCCTCATACCGCAAGTGTGCCAACTCGTCTTCCCTTTCGTCGCAAAGAATCCTGAGGGATTTCTCCCCATCCTTGGCTTTTCGCAGCCTGGCCTTACGACGAAGCAGCTTAGACTTGAGCTTGTTAAAAGCCTATTAAGGAGAAACTCAATGAGAGAGTAGAAATCGGAAAAACCAAAAAACCAATAGCATCGACCAAAACTCACCACAGAGTAGAGCCGATGAGCTTCCTCAAAAGTCGAGCGCACATCTACTAGTCTGGCTTCATCAACCCCGGTAAAACCGCTCCCGGTCGGGATACGATTGCTCGACATATGCGGCCCCTGGCCTCGAACATCCCTCGAAGTACCTTCGACGGGAGAAGAAGTCGGCGGAAGATAACCCTCGTTCCTCGAGGAACCTTCGGTAGGAAAAGAAGATGACAGCGGAGAAGGGACCGTTTTTCTAAATCTAGAGACCTCGGGCGCTGCAAGCTCAGCTGATATATCCTCCCTGAGCCTCCGGCCTGGACTCATCTTGCTATAAGCACCGTCGCCCTGCGAAGGCCTTTTTCGCTTGTTAATATTATTATTATTATTCGGCCCCGAAGTTGACGATTCTTCTCCCTCTCCAAAAAGGCACGATCTCACCTCAGAGAAATCCCCAATGCCTACAATGACGGAATCAATACGCATAAAAAGAAAGCGCATTTCAAAAAAGGAGCAAAATCACATAGCACGTACCGTGGTGTTTTGCCTCCCATCTACCCTTAGACAAGTCTCCCCACTTACGTTCATCGTGAGTCGAGTGGGTCGCCAACTTCCAAGCCCAATCCGTCAGGTCAGGGACCTCGTATAGCATCCATGGAATTACTGCAGAAAGGGAAAGAAAAATGCATTTACGGAGCCCACCTCCGCCATAAGCAAAACAACGAAGACACAAGTGTACCAATTATGTGTAAAATTCCATTCCTCAGGAAATGGCAGAAACTCCGCAAGGATAACGTCAATAGTCCGTACTTGGATAAACCGGCTCATCCATCCTCGATCCCTATCTTCTTCGTCATCAACAACGAAGGGCCTGGTGGATCGGCATCGCAGGGTTAGAAGGCCTCGATGGTGAAAAGGCCGGTACAACCTGATAAGATGATTAAGAGTAAACTCGAGCCCTAATTCCTCCACAAAGATTCTCATCATTACAACTATCTGCCAAAACGACGGGTGAACCTGTGCCAAGGTAGCCCGATACTTTCAACAGAAGTCAAGCACAACCCTATCAAGGGGGACCAGCATAAAGGGGTACGTGTATACATTCAGAAACCCCTCAGCACTATCCATGATTCTCTCTTCCGGGGAAGGTACCTACAGTACTACCTTCTCCCCCCATCCACAATCTTTCCTCGCTGACTCAAGGTACCCCTCTCCTATTAAAGAAGTAAACTTCGAAGCATACTCCCAATGGCCCTTAACATTGGGGGGTTTACCTGACGAAAAGTTCCCCCTCGAAACAAAATGTCCCGAGGATGTGTCGCCTGGCACTGGCAGCGCACCACCAACCATTAAGGGACCAGAGGCGGAACTTCCTTCTCCTTGCCGAACAGATCCTGGCGTAGCAGCCATAACTTTGGTAAAATCATAGAATTGGAGCGGGAATTTGAACGAGGGCTTCAAAATTAAAATAGTGAAGTACCTAACGCAGGAAAGAAGAACTCTATGAAGGAGGATAGCTACTCAAGATAACGGAATCCTTAAAGGAGAGAAGACAAACCTATATACAAAGCAAGCAGCGACTGTCCGCCTACCTCAAAGGCCGATTAAAAATACTCACTAAGCCACTATCGCTTTGGGAAGATGTACCGGCGGGATCGCCTCGGTCATGACTCTACTAGACACGGCTCATAGACAACCCTAGGACAGGCTTTCTCTGATACCAAGTTTGTCACGACCCAAACTGGAGGGTCATGACTATCACCCGGGCCATACTTGCCGAGCACCAACGTATATTTTATCTAACCTTCCTTATTATCTTTAAGGGCCGACGAGATTAATATAAATGGTAGACATGGATCATGAACAACCAACAATGAAAGATAATTGGCATGAACATACATAACATGGGATTACAAGACTGTCAAGAAACTATATATAACGATCTACCACGCTGTCATGAAAGACTATACAACAAAAATCAGCCGACAAGGCATAGCAAACTATACATCAGTCGAAACTTGTCTATGAGCCTCTAAAGGAACATAAGTGTTGCAACATTGCCGGAACAGGGCCCATACATACCCATAATGTCTATAACAAAAATGCATACCAAGACCACGGCAAATCCCGAGAAGGGATCTCGCCAATAACCACTGAACTGGGCAGCCTACTGTGGCGGGGGAGTTGCATCTATCTGTCTATCAGGACCTGCAACACAACATGCAGCGTCCACAAATAAAAAGGACGTCAGTATAAATAAAGTACTGAGAATGCAAGGCAGGAAAGCATAAGTATGAACAGTAATGTAAATAAGGATAGAGAATATACAACCTGTAACATATGGGTACCTCTGAGGGCTATTGACATGAAATGCATGATACAGACATATATATATATATATATACATAAACTTCTAAAACATACGCCTCTGTGGGCATCATCATCATCATATCGTACCCGGCCGTAATAGGCTCGATAAAAACATACCCGGCCATCACAAGGGTCGGTAGAATCGTACCCGGCCATGTAGAGCTCGGTAAAACCCAACTGATTAGTGGTTGCAAAATAGGTGTCGTACCCGGCCGTCTATAGTGCCGCTCGGTAGAGTAAAGTAGATACATATATATAATGCATGCTGGACTCATTGGAATAATATTCTGAACCTTCCGGAGTGAGTAAGGTCGGTATCCTCTGTACACGTTATCAGGACTAACTCTTCATCATGAATCTTATAAGAATCAGGAAGTACCAAAAACATTGATAACATAAGAATAAGAGAAGAAACATCAACATCAATCGCTCCATAAGAAGGGAAACAATGTAAGTACTGCTAGCTTTTAAGAGTAGAGTATCTTTGGAAGCTCATTCATTACATTATGTACGATCAGTGTCATGCAAAAGAAGGTAAGGGATATCCTCACATACCTTGTATATACTTCCCAATCTCAAGCTATGCAAATGTCACGACTCTTTAGACTACAATAAGAGAAATGACACTATCGTTATCGTTTAGGCGTCGTAACTATTATATATCGACCACAACCTATTTTACGATGAAACGGACAGAACCTCCCCTATTTATTTGACTTCCCACAAGTCAAAAAAATTACCAAAGAACATCAATAATAACCATATTGAGCCCCCCAAAAGCAGTCCACCAACCAACAACATTACTACCAAGCCTTTCGATATATATTTCACAAGTTCTAGCTTCAATGACTTAGCCGCAACTTGGATAATCTTAAATACATGTAGGGTAAGAGGTTACTTACCTTTAAACAGAAAGAAAAACTCCAATTTGACCTTAATTGTCCGCGAAATATCCCTCCAATGCTGCCACAAGAACAAGGAAGCGAAACTAGCAATCAATTAGGGTTTTTCGGCACTAGAATCACTTTAGAAGACTTGAAATCACCTAGGGGTGATCTTAATAACTTGAGGGAGTATTTACAGAACATACACCCCTTAAAAAAACCTCCCACACAAGCTGGAACAACACAAAAATGAACAACAATAAGAAGAACAAGAAACTTACTAGCGCCACGGGATTCCCGACACTTGATTTGTGTTGTTTGCCCTTTGTTTGGGTCTTGGATCAAGACAGAAACTTGAGAGGTGCTTGGCGCCTATGTGGCATCTTATATATATCCATATGTCTTAAACCGCCTATGTGGGCCCCATAGAGAGGTGCTTGGCGCAGTCCCGCGAAAACGCGAATATCTATCTACTAAAGGATCTTATTGACAAACGGTTTAATGCGCTGGAAACTAGACTCATAGATATTCAATTTGGTGGGTAGATCACCCCGTAATTCCAAGTAAACTAGGAGAAAAGCTTAGTAACATTTGACCTAAAGTTTAAGTAAAATTATGAACCTAAGTTGCGACAACTTTTGTTTCATAACTCGTATGACTTCATGACTTAGATACGGATATTATATGACTCAAATACCTTAAAACACGACCTCTTGAGTATATTAAGCACCTCTAGTTTTACCCGAAAATACGGGATACGACATCCTTGATTCGTTTAACTTCTAATACTTGTTAACCACCCTTATACACCCTTGTATTATTTAAGACCAATAGGATTAACTTCTTATCATCTCAAAGATAAGTACTTCTTGGATTTTTGTCCCCTAACTTACGGCATGAACTATCGTATGTGAATATGGGTTGTAACACCGAGCCTCATTATCTTGAGCTTTGGCGGAATACTTGATTGTTCGTAAAACTTATGTTTTCTTTATGCCCGTCCTTGTTCTGAAATTATTTGACCCATAGTTCGAAGAGTTTCTCTAATCATGTGTATCAGGCCGTACTTCTCGGCAGTATATTTGATATGAATCCATGGATGGGGTCGTACGACGTCAGTAGTGTATGTACACAATTATTATGGTTCGGGGCGTACGACCTCGGCATAACTTGTGCATAATATCGCTAGGAGTCAGAATATACATGACATTTCCTTCTTGACTTGAGATTTGATATTTACTTGACAGTTCTTATTTGTTGAGATAAC
Organism: Nicotiana attenuata; assembly: GCF_001879085.1. Classification (NCBI taxonomy): domain Eukaryota; kingdom Viridiplantae; phylum Streptophyta; class Magnoliopsida; order Solanales; family Solanaceae; genus Nicotiana; species Nicotiana attenuata. Next base: position 121,257 of record NW_017672326.1, read on the forward strand.
ACATGATATTTGGGAATTTTAAACTGTCATTATGTTAAAGAATCATGTTATTTATCATTTCGTATTCCATTGTTACTGTTATATTTCGTGCATATTTTATAATTCTTGTACTTTATTTATTGACCGCTAGTAAGTGACGATGTCGACCCCTCAACACTACTTCTTCGAGGTTAGACTAGAGACATACTGGCTACGTATTGATTTACATACTCATGCTACACTGCTACACTAATTGTGCAGGTAGCATCTGGTGGTCATTCGGGAGCGCATCCCCGTTATACAGAGACTTAGTGGTGAGTTATTCTTCATGCACTGATCTGCAGCACCCGAAGTCTCCTTCCTATTATATCTATTTCTGTCTATTTCATTTCAAAAGTAGCTATAGTGGTTTGTATATTCTACTAGATTGCTCGTGCACTTGTGACACCGGTTTTGGAAATTTCTAGTAGATGTTATGGTTTTGCTTAAATATTTTTACCATTTCCTTTTATGTTTTATTAATGCTTTATATCGCCATGGTTTTATCCGGATTAATTTTCTTTATTTAATAAAATCATGATTTCAAAAGTAATAAATCAGATAATTAAGTTGATAGTACACCATTGGATTACCGAACGACGACGTTAGGCGTCATCAGGGCCTATAGTGAGAATTGGGTCGTGACACTTACGAGCATGCAAAGGAGTCAAGGAAAGAGGTAGATAAGACCTATATTCTGAAATTTTCAAGGCCGTCTAGGCAAGGTTACACTCCTCAGTTGAAAGCCAAAAATTGCATAAGAAATTATTTAATTTTTCCTTACAAGATTTTGTACCACCCCAAGAGTATAATCCTAAGCTTGTGTCTAAATTGAGGATTCAATTCATAAACTCAAGGTGGAGGCAAAAAGTAGATCACATCGTGCCACGACGTTAATTAAGTCGCTTGTTGGGGGCAACATAACTTTACTGCTCTCTTTTATTTTATTTTTGTTTGTTTACCTTTTCGGTTGTGTTATCTTTTTATAGTGTAGTTTTTTTATAATAGTAGGATCAAGGGAAGAAAAGCCATTAAAAGAATGCAACAGCAAGCCACAGGGTTGTAACAAAGTGTGAGGTGCTCGCACAAAGGGCCTTGCTCGGAAGAAGTCTGAGTACCCCATGAACTGCTAATATTTTAGCATCTGGCCTATTACGGAATTTCTTTTACCCTCTTATTACTTATAGTGTGCATTAGGGACAATGCACAATTTTAAGTTTGGGTGAGGAGATTGTTTCTGTCACGACCCGGATTTTCCACCGTCGGGAGTCGTGATGGCGCCTACTGTTGGAGCTAGGCAAGCCAAACATTTAAAAATTTTCGGATAACAACATAACAATAAAAAAATAACGAGTCTTTAAATAAAGGCAGAAGTCTTTTTAAACATAAATAACTGAAAACCCCAAAAAAAATGCGGAAGTCTAATATTTCACTACCCAAGACTGGAGTCGCTATCTCATGAACTACTAAAGAGTGCTACAACCAAGTCTGAATAGAAATACATAAATGTCTGTCTCGGTACAATGGAAACAAACTGAAACATAGAAAGGGACTCCGGCCTGCGAACGTCAGCTAGGCTACCTCGTAAGTCCCTGGACTGAAGTCAGCTCCCGATCGATATCCTACTGCTGTGGTCCAAAAGCTGCTCCAGTACCGTGATCTGTGCAAAAGAGCACAGAAGTGTAGCATCAGCACAACCGACCCCATGTGCTGGTAAGTTCCTGGCCTAACCCCGGCGAAGTAGTGACGAGGCTAGACAGGACTACCAAGTAAACCTGTGCAGTTCAATGTATATATGTGCAATACAAGGAGAGGGTACAGAAATTAAACAGCTAAGAGGGAGGGAAGCATACTATGGGGAGTACAGTTCGGATATAAAGTCAACGATTTAAATAAGAAACAAGGCAATAACAATACTTAATGAGAGCAGGAAAATCAACAGTTGCACGGTATCAACCTTCGTGCTTTTACTCTCATTCTCACCAAAAGCAATCAAATAAAGTGCACGGCATCACCCTTCGTGCTTTCCCTCACGTAACTCTCATATCATGGCACGGAATGATCCTTCGTGCAAATATAATCAAAACATGGCATGGAATAATCCTTCGTGCAAATGTAATCAAAACATGGCACGGAATGACCCTTCGTGCATATATAATCAAAACATGGCACGGAATGACCCTTCGTGCATATATAATCAAAACATGGCACGGAATGACCCTTCGTGCATAATCACTCTTCCTCACCCAAACAGTAATCACAACCAAACGGGGCGAGGGGATAAACAAATAATAAGAAATGTCCCGGCAAGGGAGATAATCAATGTATTCAAACCATCCCGGCAAGGGATTATTCATATCACTTTCTATTTCTTTCATTTCTTACTCCATAGTCTTCGTGTCATTCGAGCCAACGCTCCAAAGAATTTACAATTCGTAATTAGTTCTCTTACTCTTCACATTGCATAGAATACATCAATTAACATGGAAGAGCCATAACAATATCAGGATCAATACATACAAGGACCCACGGTCATGCTAGACACCGGTGTATAGATACTCGTCACCATGCCTATACACCGTACTCGATCATTTAGCAATTAGCAAATAATGACACTCTAATCCTATTCCTTCAAGCCAAAATTAGATCAAACACTTATCTCGAATGCTCCAAACTCAACTCAATCCTCTAGTATAGCTTTACCCCTCGAATTCACCACCAAACCGCTCGAATCTAATCACAAATTACTTGAATGTATCAACAACTGCTAATCGAATCAATTTGAATGCATGAAAAATAAATTTCCCAAAGTTTTACTCAAAATTCCCAAAATGCCCCCGGGCCCACGTGGTCAAAACCCGAGTTCGAACCAAAACCCGATTACCCATTCCCCCATGCTCAGATAATATTTTGGAATCGGACCTCAAATTGAGGTCCAAAACCCCCAAGTTTAGAAAACCTAGGTTCTACCCTAAATTCCCAAATTTCCCCATTAAAATCTTTGTTTTGAAGTTGAAATTATGTTTAAAGATGTTAAGGAGTAAAGAAAATAAGTTAGAATTCACTTACCAATCGTTTTGAAGAAGAAGAATCATTTGGAAAATCGCCTCTTATGTTTTGGGCTTTGAAAAAGTGAAAAATGACTGAAAATCCCGACTTTATATACTGTACTGAAGACTCGGCGCGGACCGCACAAAAATGCCCCGCGGCCGCGCCGAGGAAGGGAGGGAAAACGACTCTCTGAACCTACCCAGCGCGGACCGCACTGATTTGGTGCGCGGCCGCGCTGGAGGAATGGACCAAAATTCCCACTCTCTGAATCTCCCAGCGCGGACCGCGCTGATATGGCATGCGGCTGCGCAAGGCGACCTAGGACTACTGGACCTCTGAACCTATCCACGCGGACCGCGGAGAAATGCACCGCGGCCGCGCGGCTACCAGCACGGACCGCGCGGAAATGACCGCGGCCGCGCTGGGGGCCTGCAACACCTGGACCTGCAAATTTCTGATACTTTTAAGTCTAAGACCCCTCCCGGGACCCACTCAAAACTCACCCGAGCCCTCGGGGCTCCAAACCAAACATGCACATAACTCCAAAAACATCCTGCGGACTCATCCGTGCGATCAAATCGCCAAAACAACATCGAATTAGGCCTCAAGACCCATGATTTCCTTCCAATTGCCATGAAACATCAAATGTTACTGCTTCTAGCTCAAAACACGTCAAATGACGTCCAAATCTAACCAAACTTCACAGCAATTGCTTAACTCATATTTAAGACTTGTGTCGGGCGTCGGAACCAGAATACGAGCCCAACAGCACAGTCTTCTAAACAAATAACACTTTCCAATTCTTTAATTATTTTCAAAAAGCAATTTCACGTAAAAATTCATTCCTCGGACCCGGGACCTCGGAATTTGATTCCGGGCACACGCCCAAGTCTCATATTTTCCTACAGACACTCCGGGACTATCGAATCACGAGTCCAGGTCCGTTTGCCCAAAATGTTGACCGAAGTCAAACTTAATCAATTAAAACATCAAAATTTTATTTTCTTTCTCACAAATTCATATTTAAACGTTCCGGCTACGCGCCCGGACTGCGCACACAAGTTCGAGGCAACCCCCAAGTGAGATTTTCACGGCCTCAGAAATACAGAGTGAGTAGGAATACAGGTGATGACCCCTTTGGATCGGCATAGTTTCGTTGATATTCTACGCTATTTTAGTTGTGTTACTTTAATTGGGGGAAAATTGAAAACAAAAACAAATCGGACCAATAAAAAAAAGAAAAATATTAGACTTTTCCTGACAACAGATCTTTTAGACAGTTTTCTTGAGGGATTACAGCCTAACAAAAATACAAAAAAAATAAAAAATGGAAATATACAAAAATATATCTTTTTGTTTTTCTTAGATAGTAATAATCTCTCGTGGTTTTTCTTTATGCCTCATTTCTTTATTATGGGATATAATTTGAACCGGGTAGTAACTTTTTCATTACTAGAATATTAGGATATAGAAAATAAAAGGAGGAAGAACGACGTGATTCCTATGCATTTTTTACTTGTTTGATGGTCGCATATTTAGGTCTTGGTATATGTACCACCTTCCCTTTGTTTTAAATATTTGATGATGCCATGAGAAAAATGGGATAGCATATTTCATGACGCCTATTTCACGACCCAAATCGAAGGGACGCGACGGGCATCCGGTTCCTTACTCAACTGAGTACCAACGTACCGTATCTTTCTTATTATAATATCATGGGCAAGCGAGCCGGAAAGGCCATCATCAGATAACCAGAATAAAACATAAGGGAATACTCGACATATGACGACCTAACATGATATACAAACTTATACATGTGACAACGGGCCTATAAGGCCGACATGATTATTTGTACACTCAAAACATAGGCCGAAAGGGCCATACAAGTATCCATATACATGACATCTGTGTATAAGCCTCTAAAACTACATAAATGTCATAAAGGTCGGGACAGGGCCTCTCCATACCAATCAATACATGTCCAAAGTATACTGACCAAATAAGCAACTCCGGAGTAAGTGGAGTGCACCAACACCTTACACTGAGTTGATAGCCTGCTAGGAGGACTGTCAACCTATCTATCGGAACCTACGGGCAAGAAACGCAGCGTTCCCAGGCCAAAGGGACTTCAGTACGAATAAAGTACCGAGTATGTAAGGCAATAAAACATAAATAAGAACAGTAATGCAAAGAGAGATAGAGAAGATACAACCTGTAACATCTTAGTGCCTCTAAGGGCTACTGACATGAAATGCATGATACATACATACATACATACATATATATATATATATATATATATATATATATATATATATATATATACACACACACACATAAGCTTTTCAAAACATATGCCTCTGTGGGAATCATCATCATGATATCGTACCCGGCCATAATAGGCTCGATAAAAATGTACCCGACTATCATAAGGCTCGGTTGAATCGTACCCGGCCATATGGAGCTCGGTAAAACCCAATTGATCAGTGGTTGCACAATAGGTATCATACCCAACCGACTATAGCGCGGCTATATATATATATAATTCATGATGGAATTCATGTTCTAAACCTTCGGAGTGACGTAAGGTCATCGCACCATCGATTAACATTATGGACATAGATATGAACTGCAATAGGATTCAAGGATCATACATACTTGATTAGAATAACTTTATAAGGAAAGAACAACATGAACATCCTTAGTTGCTAGGAGTAGATCTGTTATGAAATAGTGTATCGTTTACGTTTATTTCACTTAAATCATGTCAAAAGAAAGAAGGAAGTGCCTTAACATTCCTTATCACAACCTGTCTGATAACCACATTGAACTTCTCTCGTCGCCCTTCAATCTACAGTAACGAGAATAATGCTATCGTTAAGCTAAGAAAGATGCAACTATCGTACAACGAACGACAAGCTTATTTTTATATTAAAATGGGCAGCATCTCCCCTGTTTTCCTTACTTTAACAAGTCCATCAACCAAAACGAACCCGTACAACCTTCACCTATATACTTTCAGCACCACAACACAAANTTTACCGGCGGACATGTCGGATCGGTTGGCAGTTTGTGAGCCACAATAGACGTGCTCAGGACCGTCATGTCGTCATACGACCAGGCGAATATGTCCTCATATTCTCTTAGAAATTCTGTGTATTCCTTCTTTTCTGATGACAATAAGTGAACGCTGATTCGTGTTTCTTTGACATTCTCTTCATCCCCCAGATTAACAATTTCCGTCTCGTCCGGGTTAGACTTTGGTCTATTTTCAAAATTCTCAACTTCCTTAACAATCTCTTCCGGTATGTCATCTTCGTCTGAATCTATATCCGTTTGTTGCGTTGCCTCATTGCATGTCACAGTCATCAGTTCATCAAGATAAGTAATAGTAATGCTGTATAAGTAGAGTAATGAGAGAAAATAATAAGAGTGTTGATTTATAAGGAAAATTGAAATGCTTTGATAAATTCCATAACTGTTTTGAACATTGAAGATCTTATTGCGGAAATTTAAAATGCAAAAGAAAAACTAGTAAAAAATAAAAGATAGGAACTTCTCTCGTCGCCCTTCAATCTACAGTAACGAGAATAATGCTATCGTTAAGCTAAGAAAGATGCAACTATCGTACAACGAACGACAAGCTTATTTTTATATTAAAATGGGCAGCATCTCCCCTGTTTTCCTTACTTTAACAAGTCCATCAACCAAAACGAACCCGTACAACCTTCACCTATATACTTTCAGCACCACAACACAAATCAAGCTACACAACAACAAGTGCATAAACATCACTAATGAAACTACTATTTAACACGACAAACGACAAGCTCAGATTGAATCCCTTTTGAATCCTTTAACCCCAAAGTCATTCATTCATTAACTTAACAACATAGCCAGCATGATATTAAGTAAAATGATAGGACTTCTAACCTCCTATTCATCTCCTAATTCGCCCTCAAACAGCCCAACAATTTAACAACAAGTACAACTCTCCATTGCTATGTTGTCCTTTTTCTTCATACTCACAGTACCAACAATAAGTTTGACATGTACATAATATTTTATAATAATAACATCATAAGAGACTCATTTTATAGGGTTTCCAACCATTTATAGTTCATGGAAACAACCTTTCCAAAACAATCCATTAAAAATAATAATATCTCAAACTATTTCAAGTCTTCTCTTGTAGTATTTTGCTCAAATAATGCAACCAACACACAAAAAACTTCAAACACATGTAGTAGGATATTATACTCACCTTAACCAATAGAAAAAACACGAAATTTCAGCCAAGTACAGCCCACAACTATCCTCAATGACACCACAACATTATAGGTGTTGTATTCTCTTCTTGAATCAACTTTTGGTGTTCAAGTTGGTGTGTAAACACTTGTATTTTTTCTTGAAACTCTAATATATATGAGGGAGGGAGGGATTCATACCTTAATCAATACACATAATCTGAGGTTACAACACTTTAAAGGATCCTCCAAAACAGCCACAAGATTAAGAACTACGATCCAGGAAGCACCACGAGATTTTTAGCGTTGGGTTTCACTCTAGAATCAAGGAGAATGCTTTGAGAGTGTTTTGGGAGAGTATAGGTTATGTTGGGTCCAATAATGACCCCAAATGAGCCTTTCCCCAATCTTTAAAGGGTGGAGAATCGCCCACCACCTAAGCAGGTCTCATGGGAGCTGCTTGTGCAGTCTCGCGAAAATGTAAATATCTCTCTACTCCAATGTTGTATCGATAAACAGTTTAATTCGTTGGAGACTACACTCGTAGACCTTCAATTCGGTATGTCGATCATTCCTTAATTCCAAGTATATTGGGAGAAATGCATAGCTACATTTGACCTAATTTTCAGCACATTATGAATGTAACTTGTGATGACCTTTGCCAACTTTTGTTCCACAACTCGCTTGACTTCAAAACTTAATACACCACTATCATACGACTAAAATAACTCATAACGTAACCTCCTTTATCATGTTAAGAACCCTAGTATCACCCCGAAATTACATGTTATAACATTCCAAACTTGTCAACTTTCGGTGAAACTTATTTTCTTCAATTCATTTAGCTTCTAAACTTTCCAACCCTCTTGGTACTTAATATACATGATCTTAAATATTTGTAACCTCCAAGGTAACATTATTAACTTACTTTATGTACTTCCAAATATAATCTCATTTCTGATCTTACATCAATTAACTTATGACGTGCTCTCACGTACGAAAGCTTGGGGTGTAACAGCCTATGTCTTGTTTCTTGAATCGTGTTCACTTTCTTCTTTATGCTTAATATCTCTTGGATCTATGAATATTTACTTGATTTAAGAGTCATAATGGGACCATCCTTAGTGATTCACGTTCCATGTGTGAAGTGAGTTCTTAGTATAGTCCATGTATTGCATTTGAGTTTAGAACTTGCCCGGAATGTGAATCAATGCAAAATCCTAGATGTTGCTTGGTTTGAAAAATGACGTTATGCCTTCTTTGATATGTTACTATTATATCTTTGTCTCTACCTTGTCTGTTATTGTTGCTCATACGGTTACACTTTATTAACTGCTACATGTCCTCTCTGAATTCATGCATTTACTTGTTATTAGTTCGTACATGTTACATGTCTCCATTTGTTACGTGATTTACTTATTAGATGTATTGACCTGTTACCTGCCTTCACTTGCTACATGTCTTCACGCACTATATGTCTTTACTTGCTATATGACTCCACTTGTTACATGATTCACTTATTACACACCTCTACTTGATACCTGTTAAAACTTAACATACATCCTTCTTTGTTTCACGCTCTACACTTCTTTGCCTAGCCGGATTGGGTGACTTTTAAATTGGTTGAGTATTTATGCCTTGTGTAAGCTTTGTCTTATATGTGGGAATATCTCTAGGTTGTTGTGTTTCTCATCTTACTTTGTTTGAGTTTGTATTCCTAGTTGATCTTCGCGTGTTAGTTTTCTTGGTGTTACATTGTGAATTTCCCGTGCTTAGTTGTTGTAGAATCAGTTCGTATGAACACTTCTTATATATATAGGGTGCACTCTGCAACGCTATTAATATTATATATGAGATCGGGTTGCACGCCGCAACGGAGAAAATGATTATGGTTATTCTTGGTTGTTGGTTTATGTTACAGTATAATGTTGTGAGACTGAGTGGTGATGATATTATGTGGCCCTCTATCATTTATATTCTTGTTTCGTTCATTATGTGGTTATTTGTTTCTCTATTTCTCTTTATCATCTGCACAGGTAAAAATAACTAGTGAGTATCTTTAACTTAAAACCTGATTACTACTTCACCGAGGTTAGTTAAGATACTTACTGAGTACATGAGGTTAGTAGTATGCACTTTGCGTGCAAATCTTGGAGTTGCGTAGCTGTGGAAGACGGAGCCTTGCATTGAAGACGTACCTGCGTTCCATATTCAAGCTACCTCTTGTTCACGGTAGTTTAGGATTTCATCTCTGTTTATGCAAACTTCAAACAGATATTGTATTTATTCTTATTGTCAATTTTTTAAATCTAAGTTATAGTGGCTCATGACTTGTACTACCAGACCTTGAGAAGTTGTGTAAAATTCAGTTGTTTTTATTCTTGTTGTTATCGATCTTTCACTTGGGTAACCTTATTCTATGTCAGGCTTACCTAGCACTAGGGTTAGGTACCATTACGGTTATGTGAATTTTGAGTCGTGACATCCACTTATTTTTTGCCAACGACTCTTTCATATTTTGTCCAATTAATATTAGGAATGCGATGAATGTTTATCTTAAGGAATAATGAGCAAAGTTCTTGACAAATGATAAATCGAGATAAATCTGCTATATTTTTTAGTACAAATATCCTGAAGGAGTAAAAGAATCAAATGTGTACTTTGATAGGACTAGTACAAAGGAATAAGATGGGAATGTACTCATGTACTACGGACTACCAATGTTTGTTGGATGCTCAAAAAAGAAGATGTTAAAGTTTATTAAAAAAAGAGTTAAGGCGAATACAAAAGGATGAAATGAAAGTCTTTTTATTATTGCGAAAAAAGAATTAGTACTTAAGTTAGTACTCTCGGCTATTGCCACATATGCATTATCTTGCTTCCAACTTCCGAATGGTCTATGTAAGAAAATTACAACTCTTTTTCCTAATTTTTGGTCGGGTCAAATAGAGAATAAGAGAAAAATGCATTTTGAGAAATAGGATAAGCTATATGATGTTAAATCTAGAGGAGGATTAGACTTTAGGGATACAAAACTTAAATATGGCTTTATTAATTCAACAAGTCTGGAGAATTTTAATGCATCCTGATTATGGATCTTGGATATAGCAAAGAATTTTATGAAGTCATAATTTACTAATCAAGGGGTTGAGGTGGAGAATTTCATAAGGGAAGAATTTAAGTATATGAAATGACCCGTGGATTCCGAATAATAATGGATTTATCCCAATATCTATCAAAGCGAATATGAATAAATTTAAAAGCCTCTGACTTAATTAAAGAAGATGGCATATATGGAAAATACAGATCTCTTCGCTAATTTTGAGTCAGATAATGTACATATTATATTATTTATTCCTGCTTCCACTACAGGAGCAATAGATAGGTTAATATGGACAATGCAAAATCCAGAAATTATAAAGTTAAATCAGGATCCCATTTGCACTGCAGATGGCTAGGCCACCATTGCTTGCTCATGGGAGAGAAGTTTCAGATGAAGAAGGAGGAAAAGGGGGGTCGCGTGGGCGTAGGGTAAAGCAGTAAGCGATAGGGGAGGACTTGTAAGAACAAGAAGAAAATGAAGGGTTGGGGAAGGCGGGGAGGAAGCAGCTTCGATTTTTGGGGGAGCAGTTTCGTTGTAGAAGCGGGTACTGTGCAAATCCAAAGGCTGGCACATGCCGAGGGAATGAGATGTCTCGCACAACCAAACTAACAAGAATTGCGTTCTGAAACTCTGAGAGCTTCAAAATTCTTTCATGTCCCAATATGCAAGAAAGGAATCTACGCATACATATTCGGTAGGAGCATGCTGAATAAATTGAACATTTATTTTTAAACCATTGTATGAATGGGAAATTGAACATTTCCCAGATCCCACAAGGGGAATTTTCCTGGGTTGTTGTAGTATGTTATAACAGAAGAATTATGAGTAAAACGAACTGTTCATATATCCTACGAACCTACATGCTTTGCCCATATGGTATTCAACAAAAATAATAGAACCACATGGACAAAATCCATCCCTTAAATATTCTTTCAAAAGGAAAAAGAAGTGCATCCAAGCCAAAAAATTAATACCCATTTCTCCCCTCCCCTCTTCCATCTCAACACTAATAATTTTTGAGAAAACAACTACTACGATAATTTACAACTTATGAGGTACTGTGATCACCATATAATCAACTCAATTAGGAGGCAGAAGAAAACAGTCAGAGTTGCAACTGTCCCAAGCCTCTACCAGATGATCTTGAAGGGGGCCTATTCAATTCTGAAGCAGCTCGCTTTGATTCTTCTGCTATTTGTACCTCCTGAATAGGGAAGAGGAGAGAATGAAAAACAGAATAGCAGCAGTCCCAGCATATAATTATATATCTTGTTTTGTGCCCCTTCCCTGACTTATACAAAATCTGTCAGTCATCTATCTTTCTGACAGCTTGAGCAAAATTAGTCATGTCAGAAATTTAGTTCCCCTTTGAACAAGTACCCGTAAAGCTTAATATGCAAGTCAAGCATTCTCCGTAAAATCAGTAGAAAAAGCATCAGCAAAGAAGTGGACAAAGGAAGCAGAGAAAAACCTTCGTCCACGAAGTAGAAACAAAACGTGATTGAGTCTGTGACTTTGAATGCAAATGATGTTGCTTCTGAATTTGCTGAAACTGCTGCAGCTTCAAAGCAAAGTTTATACCATTATGCATGTCATGCAAATTTTCATTGAGGTCCCCATCCTCAGAGATTTGTGAGCCTCCTCCTCCATAATTAAATTGAGAATAAGGAATCCCAGATGTTCTCCTAAATCTCTCTTCCTTGAAGGAGTATGAAGGCACAGTTTTCAAACGAGTGCGAAGAACCTTAAAGGCTGCACTTTGCTGCATCAATTGATTAAAAGATATTTTAGATTAGCAAGAGCACATATAATTGCATTATAGTGATGAGGATATGGAAATTTGGCATGCAATATTTCTTTTTTGACTCAGGCACACACATATCACATGTCAGATAGGTAAGCATCAATGATGAGAAATTTTACATTAAACCTCACACAACTGGCATTAGTTGTGTCATGTGTGAGCGTTTTTATCAGTTGACAAGTGTACATTGTGGGTCCCACAATCTTCATTCTCATATCCTACCTTCTCCACCACCAGTGCACTGTAAGTAGAGATTAATTCATCACTCGTCAAATTTTCTTACTCGTTGACACATCACATACCCTCTCCACCATGTTCTCTCTCTCTTCAACCTCACCCAATCCCCATATCCTCCAGTTTAAGGTCCGAAATGGGAATGCTACTACCCACAACCTCATCTCTATTTTGATTTGGGTAATGAAGTTCTAGAAATCATAAAAAATCATGTCAGGTTTGGAAGGAATTGAAATATGGATAGTGTATAGAGTAAAAGTAAGGGTGGTGCTGTTAAGAACTCTCAGCGGCAAATGGGGTTGTGGAGAAACTGAAAAGATGGGTTGCCAATAGGAGACCTTGAAGAGTTTGGTTCTAGTTTGGTAGAAAAAAGGAAGATGAATTTTTTCCTTTTTGGACGTTTAAGTTGAAACAACAGGCTTCATTGATTTGGCAAACTATATTGCTTTAAGGGAAAAGGGCCAAAAATAGCCCTCTACGGCTCTACTAATATTTATTGTTTAGATATGCCCTCAGTTATACTATCGACCGAATATACCCTTACCGTTAGGCAAACATTCAAATTTTCCCTCATTTTAACGGACTGAACACGTGGAAACTATTAAACAGAAGATCCACCACTTGAATAAAAAGACCCAGCCCCATATCCTAACCCATAGCCCATTCGAACCTCACCTCCCATTAAAATCATTTAATCCAACGGGCAGTAATTGGGTATTTGCTAAGGACCGGCGAAGAGGATGCTGTTGTGGTTAATAATCCATGTGCTTGTGCTTGAAGAATTTTGAATTTAACAATGTTTCTTGAAATGGGTTTGGTTCTTGTTTTATGTATCCATAGAAAATATATAGAAAAATGATAGTGAAAATGTTTTCTCGGTTTGGGTCCTAGGCCTGCTGATCTTTTTCGATTCCTTCTGTTGTGTATTTCTGGATCTGAATACTACTCCCTCTGTTCCAGTTTATGTGAACCTATTTCCTTTTTGGTCCGTTCCAAAAAGAATGAACCATTTCTAAATTTGGTAACAATTTAGCTTAAACTTACAGCTCTACCCTTAATGAGAAGCTTTTATAACCACACAAATGCTCTGGGCCCCATTTGGACTTGTTTAGGACCACAAATTCTAAAAGTCTTCATTTTTTCTTAAACTCCGTGCCCAGTCAAACAGGTTCACATAAATTGGAACGGAGGGAGTATTATTTTTCATTTCTACTTTTGCTAATTATTGTTTTTATGATTTTTTGGCTCATTTAGTGGTGTTTGGTACAAAATTTTGATTTTTTAATAATTAAAATTTTTGCAAGATTGTTTTGAGCATACTACCAAGAAAGAAAAGTTTTTTCCTCTTTGCATAAGTCCACAAACTATCTTAAAATCTTCTTTTTGAAAGTCTTCAAAAGAATTTGAAAATTATTATAAAAAACTCTTCTTCAAATTTTTTAAGCAAACTCCGTCAGTAGCAGGCTTTAAGAGGAATTAAAGATTATGTTATCATGTTGTGTTGCTATAGTGGAAACCTTTTAAATTTTCTGTCATGATCAGTTTGGTAGATTAGTTATGAAATCTAATTTTGTTTTTTACTCCATACCATAACAGTCGGACGTCTGTGCAATTACTGAGAAAGAGAATAAATGATCAAGGATTATGGGTTTACTGGTTTTAATGGGAGGGGCAGAGGTCCGAATGGGCTATGGGTTAGGATATGGGGCTGGGTCTTTTTATTCAAGGGTTGGATCTTCAGTTTAATAGCTTCCGCATGTCCAGTCCATTAAATTGAGGGCAAATTTGAAACTTTGCTTAACGGTATGGGTATATTCGATTCTGATAATATAACGGAGGGTATATCTAAACAGCAAAAAATAGTAGAGGGATATTTTTAACCATTTTCCCTTGCTTTAATACAACATCACCAAGTAGCTATTGGCTTCTTAAGAGATCTGAGAGCTTTTTGAAGGAGATTTGGTTTACTTGGAGCCAATTCTGCCAACAGGGGATTGACGAGACCAGCCGGAGGAGGAAGCAGAGTGAAGGAAATAAGGAGAAATCTATGGGTGAAGAGCTGGGTGAGGGAGAGTAAAGAGACGAGGGAGATACTGGGCCTGCATCAGACACTTGTCATGTACTTAAAATCTCACACAACTATACATGTGTCTCACTAATTGTAAATTTCTCATCGCATATAATACAGAAGAAGCAAGAGAGCGACAATAAGCAAATATTCACTTTAAAGAAAATGAATATTCTGACTAGCTCTTTGTTAGAGTAGTCAGTATGACTATACATGAAAAATTAAGCAGTTATGATCACTTTTAAGCATAAAATCAAGGCCCGTGACACCAATTCTAACGATATAAACAAGTAACAGCTCACGGAATTACTCATGCGACCATATGCTCAACTTATGGCACTGTATTAGATTAGACTCAAGAAACTAAACTTGCAAACAAAAGCTAATACAAGGAAACTCTTAGGACACACATACCAGATGAGAATTTTCTTTTTTCGTTTTTGAGAAAGCCAGATGAGACTATTTTTTATGCAATGTTTATAAATGTCTCTCAAGAATTATGGAAGCTGCAGGAACTTCTAGAACGAAAGTTCTTGCTTCTCTCTAGAACCTCAAACAATAATCAAGGTATCCACTTGTTCATTTCTGTGAATCAACCAAAGAATCTAAGAAATTCTAAGAGCTCCGTTTTGAATAAAAAGGTGACTGCCTGGACAGTAATGTTGTTCAACGACGACTGTCATGTGAAATGAATTAGACCATAGTTAATGTTCTCTGTTTCTACTTGTGAAACAAAGAACCTGAAAAAATGCCTAAAACTTGCCTACTTGGGAGATTCGATCAGAAGTCAGAACTCTCAATAAATGGTAGTAAGCCGGTTATAGGAGCCTGTAATGCAGGGACATAGCCGAATGACAAAACATACGCCCTGCTCCACACGGAAAAATTGGTCACAAATGGAATGATGGAGGCTTCAAATGGAGTCGAGAGACTAGATTGAATCTGTTACTCAGCAGAAGTACGAGAAACACAATATCCAACCCAACTGTCAGATAGACACCTGATGCTATATATTGAGAGAGTGTACGGAAGAGGCAACAAGAACACCTAATACACTGAAAAGATAAACAAAGAGCCCAAAGTCGTTGAGCAATGTCTTGGTTCTACAGTTAGGTCACGATGAAAAACTAAGGAGGGTGCATATTTAAGACTCTCGTGGAAAGATCAGACAAAGATGGAGCCAAAGGAAGAACGGCCCAGTGCTACCATGCTCCACAATGCCCAGAAAAGCAACTCAGGTTGTGAAGGACTTACATCTGGCCTGGCCCATAAATCCTAATTAAAAGAGCCCACAGCAGAATTTAATTGATAAACCAACAACAATGTCCAACCGATATTGTGGTGCCTTCTTGCTTCCAAATCAAGTTAATGGGAAAGCGACCATAGAGAACGGAGCAAAAAAAACAGCAGGAGGTGGCTGGAGACAACTCGACAAACTACTACTTGCCACTGATTTTCAAGGTCAAAGAGTCCAGCAGAGTACACAAGGAAACAAATGAAGACTACCAATCTTATTTGAGGGCGGCGAAGCAATAGGACAAAATAGGCCAGGCGCCATAGATCCAAAATCCAAGTTCAGCACCATAAGCAGGTTGGAAAACCCTATTTACTGCAAAAGAAAGAAGGTTAGGCACGAAATGATGGGAAATTGAGAAAAAGTTGGAAGAAGCAGGCCAAATACTGAAGAACCCTAATGGCGAGAGTCTGTGCATTGGCAGCGAAAAAGCAACAATCAGGTAGCAGCTACCACGTGGCAAGAAAGTCACACCTCTGGGATGAAATTCCAGGAGAAGACAGTAATAAGAGGAGCAAGTGGTTCGAAAAGGTAGAGGGAGCAGGGGCAACTTTGAGGGGTTGGAAACAGATGATGGGGACGAGAACGAGATGCGAATGGGCAAAGTTCAGGTTTCCAAAGGGTGGGCAAAAGATTCTAGGATTTGGAAAAACTTTTAGGTTGTCTTTTTAGGTTGAAAGGGAGAACATTGCAATTGTTGTCAGAAGTTTAAAGTGGAGGCAGCGAATTGTTATGAACAGCAAAGAGAGCTGGGTTCGAAGAGTGAGTGATATGAGGATTTTAGCGATGCCATAGAAAGTGAATTTGGAGGCTTGACACAAAGTATCAGGTATTATGGGAGGTGTCATATACCTCAAAAAAAATATTAAAACCCATCTCAAAAATTATGGGAGGTGTGTATCATAGCAGACAACTATGGGACTCGGGAAGTGGGTTAGGACTACTTAGACCACCATGCCATGTGGTGGAAGCCTGTGGAAAAAAATATTGAAATTATAGGAGTTCTTCAAAAATATTAACTTCAAGATGGAGCATGGAGCCCAGGTTGATTTATGGAGACAGAATTTTCTGAGAGAAATAACTGTATCATAAAGCAGCACTAAAGAGAAAATCACATCCCTGCAATTTGCAAGATTTCTTGTCCACATACAACAAATTAGCACAGTATATAGGTTTAGATGAATCTGCACGACTGAGAAGTTGAAGAGGTCCAGAACCTCCTCGAGCTGTTTATATAAGGGAAAAATCTCAATCTTTCTCAATCATGTTTGAAGACAATCGAGATGGGAGACACATATGTAACGACGACTACACAGTAGTCATTCTATCATAGATTTCAGAGGACATGATTTTTCTCGCTCAGTTTGGGTTCCCAAAGCCCAAGAAAGGTATACTTTTTAATGTGATTTAGCTCAGTGGGGAAGCCACGCTTGCATTGATGAAACCATGGAAAAGCTTGTCAGCTCATGCTTCATTTATAAAAAGGCAGGGCATGATGTGAACCACTTATTACTTTATTTTTCAAGTGGCACACAGGCTATGCAGACAGCCTGGAACTTTTAGGAGCTTGATTGAGTGACACTTCAGACACCTTCAAAAGGATGCTGCAAAGTTGGCCATTTAGGAGGAAAAGGAGTAAAGAAGGGAAGTGAGCCCCACACTTTTTGGCGCATCTACAACAACAACAACAAAAAGAACAATGTAATCCCCCAAGTGGGGTCTGGGGAGGGTAGTGTGTACGCAGACCTTACCCCTACCTTAAGAAGATAGAGAGGTTGTTTCTTATAGACCCTCGGCACAAGAACAGTAGAACTTTTTGACCCATCCATAGAGAATAAAACCGACGAGCTACTGAAAGGTAGAAAATACCTTGTTACAGATTAAAGAAACTTTAATGTTCTTGTACATTTTAGGAGCACCTATGAGATATTAGCAGAGATGATTTGTATCTCTTTGTCGAGAACCATTGTTTTGCTCGAGGCAGTGTTTTGAAGAGCGAGAAGCGGAAAAAAGCGAGGAGGCCTTGCTTCACCGTAGCAAGAAGCGGAAAGCGAAGCGCGCACTTTTTTCATGTGAAGCGCAATTTAATACATAAATAAATAATATTAAATAGGCACAGATAAATGACTAAGAACTCAATAAAAATAACATATTAAGCAAATGTTTCAAGCAGTCACTAGAGAACTAATTCAGAACACACCTGGGGTAGCAGCATCAGCAGACCATACAAGGCTTTTAACAACCATATGTATCTTCCAGGTTCAAGAAGCTGCAAGGAAACAGTCAATAAGTAACTCCCCAAAATGTTGTAATGCAATCAATAAGTTTAGAACAATCAGTACATCCAACCACACAAAAACTATGAGTTAATTCAACTGACACCATGGAAAAGAAAGGCATAGCTCAAATTAGGTCCACACCCACTTCATTTGCACACACAGAACCATCAATCTGGAATCTGGAGCAAAAATTAAGGCCTGCAGAAGAAGTGTTATTGGTGAAACATTGGGAATTTTTTTGGTAATCTATCAGCCTTTTTGCTGTATGAAATGTTGGTATAAGATTGTTCAGTGAAGTAGATAGTCGAAGTAATTTAATCTGCTTTACTCCAGGTTGTTTTCCCCTGCTCATTTACTTGCGATGCATCTGAAATATAGACTACAGAAGCATTTTGGTCCTTTGGCATGCTCCATCGAACATACTAGAAAGTAGAGCCATGTGCTTGTAGGAGCGAAGAAAATATTCCTGATGCAATAATACTAAGCATCCAGAAGCATCTAGGAGTGAAAACTAACAGAATGCAACTTAATTCTAAAAGCAAAGGAAAGAAATGTTACGTTTTTGCTTCATTAAGCAGTTTTCGTCATTGGCCTCTCTATTTTTTCCGGCTGAAATAGTTGGTCTCTACATCCTAAATTGGGATAAAAGAAGCACATATCACTAAGAGAGATGAAAACACTCAGTTGCTTTTGATTTTGGACTACCTCTTCAACAATAACCCTCAAAGTGAAAAGTTATTTACAAGATCCCCAAGAAAAAAAAAAGACGCGCTTGCTTCTGCCAAAACCATAAACAAACATAAGGAAACAAAATTTCAAGTATTAACAACTTGATAAAAGGACAAACTGAAAATACCTGCAGCCTAAGGTAAGCAAAGGTTGGAGTCTCCAGAAGGTGGATCAACTTGTCCAGTTGGACTAAGAACTTAACATTGATGTCTTCCTCAACCAACGAATGAATAACAGAACTTGCATGTCGATATGCCTGTAATGTAATCCCAAACAGATACAAGACCAAGGTCTATTCTGTTCAAAAATAGGAAAAGGGGTAAAGACTTGGAGAGACACAAGTGAAAGTCCTGTCCTACCTGAGCTAATAGGCAGAGGCTAATTATCGCCATTGGCGAATGGCACCATGATGCATACAAGGAAAGAAATAAGTTCTTCCCATCAGCATTGACCAGTGATTGTTTAAGAAGATCTCGAAGGTCAGACAACTCCGACGAAGTAAGCAAAATCAAGTTTAAGGCCTGAAATAGGAATCAGCAGACTACTCAGCCCCTTTTTCAAACATTACAGACCCGAAGAGAGCTGCATAACTCTAAGTTTCTCTAATATGTTCTTTGATAAGTTTCTCCAAGCAGTGATACTTAACAAAGCATAATGACTGTAATAATTATTTCGTGCCATTTGTTAGAATCAAGTTAGTCTCCTTATAAACATCTGTCAGAAGTAAAACCTGAACCATGATAGATGCAAAATCCAAATCTGATTCCCCTTCAAGTATGGTAGACAGCTCACGGTAAACTCTTTCAGCATCTAGAAGGAAACACAGTTGACGAATTATCAAAGCTCCACGTCTGAGAGGAAATTAGAAGGTGTGAAGCTAACAGAAACGGATCTCAAAACACTTAAGAAACAATGAAAAGACACCAACATCACACCCCAAAAATGAACAGAAAAAACAATTACTTTTCTAGAAGTGAGTGATCAAGCTGAAAGTTGTGAATCAGGAATACAACAAGCTGGCGGAAGTGTTGAGGATCTTCAGCTATACATGCATGCACCTCGAGCACCAAAAGCACTACCTGAAAGAGAATTAACACTCTCAGCACAATAACAGGAAACTCCCTATACAATCGCAACCTCGAATGAGTGGATGTGAAGAATCAGTTGAGCATATTATTATTATAATTAAGGACTTCTCTTTTGGATAACTGAAAAAAAAATAAGTAATATCAATCTAAACCGAAAAACAAAACAAAAACATCTGCCCAACCCTGACCTCCCCACCCCCTTTCAAATAAAAACCCTTCCAACCAAAGGAGGTTGACCATAGATTAGAACTAGCAGCTACAATACAATTGTCTTTACCTTTTATTTTCTTTACAAGTAAGGGCTAATCTGGGTCAAGACGAAATATGAGAGACAGGCATTTATGGAAATATGCAGTTCACTAAGCTGAACTATGAAGATTAACCAGCTAAAGAATGAATTCAACTTGTTCAGATAGAAGATATTCATGGCAATAAACTAAAAAATAACAGCCAAACTCTACATATTAGAAAAGCCGAAGTGTAGGAAGACAATCAAGAGGCTTTTTGGTTATTGTGCAAAACAGCAAGTATTTACAAGCTTTTGTACCAATACCAAATTATACTGGTGTACATTTCATAAAACATGGGGTCGGGGACAATCTAGAAACACTAATTAGCTGTCATGCATCAACACTAATAATATCAAGAAGGGTCAAGAATAAATATCAAAAGAGAGAAGGACAGGAACTACTTATAATACCAAATTTTGACAATAAACTATATCAGAGCAGCAAACCAAGGGCAAGACCAAAGATACGAATAAAGCCAACAAAGGGACAAGAACATCCACAAAGAAAAACAAAGTTGCCATGGCCAGGTCCAGCAGAAAAGTAATGTGAAATATAACTTGCATTGATCATAACTGTGAACCTAGCAAAGTGACATCATCCAGGCAAACTAATCTTAAGCAGAGTAAAGCGGTATGAAGTACCTCATCAGAGGGATCTGATAGCGCCTTTAGAAGAGAATCAAGGATGTCATTAAGAAAAACTAAGACCTGTTTCAAAAATAATAAGAAAAATGAACACATATGCTGATATAAATTCAGGAACCACAGAAATGTAAGCAAACAGAAGCAATTATTGATCAACCGACAAACAAATCTTTGTAACATAAGGCTATTATCAAAGCGTTCACACACAATATACATCATATTACTTCTGAAAGTTGAAACAAACATGAAAGATATTTTTAACTTGTAAGGCAAAAATATGTAGAGAAGCAATAATTTTTCTAACAATTAAATTATACACGACAAATACAAAATCTTACCTTTAAAAAACTAAATAATTCTTAGTTATCGATGATGAGTATTTATTTGAATGAGGAGACTACTGTTAGACCCTTGACAAAGCTGATCGGCAAGCGGCGCGGCAGTGGCAAGGATTTTGGCATGATGGCCTTGCCATTGGCCTATGTGCGGGGGAAAATCAACATGCAAGACAATGCGGGTGTTGTCAATGGCAACAAACTGTTGCAAGGGCAAGTGTGACGGACTATGCTTCTATTTGAGGGCTAAGGTGTGACGGACTACACCAAAACATGAGTGGGCTGCGTGCAAGCAAAGGCCAAGACCTTGACGGAACTAGGCGGGCTGGACGGAAGCTTGACAAAGCAAAACGGGAAAGACCTAGGTGCTAAAGTGAGACAGCTTAGTGCCAAGGCAGTGGCATTGGCAATATGATGTTGCCATGACTTAGGTGAGCGGGTTGGTACCTAAGGAACTTGTGGGCAAACGACTTAGCAAAGGGAATGGCATCATGGCTTGGTGACTTGATGCCAAAATCAGCTTGGCATTGGCAAAGGGCAGACATGATCAAGTAGGGGCGACTTGACAAGAACAAGCAACTGTTGCAGCGGGCGGGCGTGCGGCTAAGTCATGGGCGACGAGCTGTGGCGATGGCATTGAGCGGGAGCAGTGTCAAAGGCCAAGGCTGGGCGCAAAGCCAGCCTTGGGCATGCAGCAACTGGCCAAGGAACGCGCACATGCAGTGCACATGGAGTGGTTTTCAAGTGTGCTGTGCACATGCCATGCAGTTGGGCGGTTACAACTGCCCTTGTCCAATAGTTGTTGATTATATGCTGAGTCTTTGCACGTTTTTAGGCATGTTCTAGACATGTCCTACACGTTTTTGATCATGGGGATCATGTCCTATCAGTTGGGGGATGTCAACTGAACATAGGAAACACTTTTGGGTTGACTACACTATATATATGTGTGTTAGCAGCCATAAAAACGGGCTAAGTACCTAGGGAGGGAATTTAGCAAAGGTATAGGCATAGGGTTGTCTATATTAAGGCTTGAGCATGGCAAAATATGTGCCATTGCCTTGCCAAACGAGTGGGCAGCACGAGCGGCCTTAGGCGGGGGCTTTTATAGGGCAGATTCGTGCAAGTGTCGGCTATTTTTGTGAGTTGGTGCCTGCCAAGGGTGGCAGCACCTTGCCAAACTCGAGAATTTCCTTTGTAATTTTATATATTATAAAAGGTTGGGAAAGGGTTCCCGTAAATCTGTGTGCCTTTATTTATTTATGCTGCCTTGAATTTATTCTAAATGTTAAACCTCGAATGCGAAAGAAAATTGGGCGAAGGCTGATGTCAAGTGGGGACTTGACTGCCGCACAATGGGCAGTGTTTCGATGGACAGAAAATGCCCCTGTGACAACTGGTATCGGAGCGGGCCAGATTCATGATGAGGTCGAGACGGACATGAACAAGACTGCAAGACAGGGGTCAATGTGCTTGTTCGTGGAGGGACTGTCTTGGCTTAGAAATTCAGAAAAAGGCATGGAAGGCAGTGATGCAGAAATTTTGAGTTTGTGTGTGCCAAAAATCAGTGTGAGATCTTACAAATCAATCACTTGGCGTGCTGGATTTGCTGTGGGAATGACGGGCAGGAAATGCAATGAGAAAACAAAAAACGTTACACTTGAGGGCAAGGACAACGTAATTCTCAAACGGGTGCTGAACTTGTGATGTCTTTGCAAATAGCAGCATGTGCGGGAATCTATTCGACGAGGGCGTCGAATTCAACTGGTTGGAGTGGTTTGTTAGACCCTTGACGAAGCTGATCGGCAAGCGGCGCGGCAGTGGCAAGGATTTTGGCATGATGGCCTTGCCATTGGCCTATGTACGGGGGAAAATTAACATGCAAGACAATGCGGGTGTTGTCAATGGCAACAAACTGTTGCAAGGGCAAGTGTGACAGACTATGCTTCTATTTGAGGGCTAAGGTGTGACGGACTACACCAAAACATGAGTGGGCTGAGTGCAAGCAAAGGCCAAGACCTTGACGGAACTAGGCGGGCTGGACGGAAGCTTGACAAGGCAAAACGGGAAAGACCTAGGCGCTAAAGTGAGACAGCTTAGTGCCAAGGCAGTGGCATTTGCAATATGATGTTGCCATGACTTAGGTGAACGGGTTGGCACCTAAGGAACTTGTGGGCAAACGACTTAGCAAAGGGAATGGCATCATGGCTTGGTGACTTGATGCCAAAAGCAGCTTGGCATTGGCAAAGGGCAGACATGATCAAGTAGGGGCGACTTGACAAGAACAAGCAAATGTGGCAGCGGGCGTGCGTGCGGCTAAGTCATGGGCGACGAGCTGTGGCGATGGCATTGAGCGGGAGCAGTGTCAAAGGCCAAGGCTGGGCGCAAAGCCAGCCTTGGGCGTGTAGCAGCTGGCCAAGGAACGCGCACATGCAGCGCACATGGAGTGGTTTTCAAGTGTGTTGTGCACATGCCATACAGTTGGGCGGTTACAACTGCCCTTATCCAAGAGTTGCTGATTATATGCCGAGTCTATGCACGTTTGTAGGCATGTTCTAGGCATGACATCCACGTTTTTGATCATGGGGATCATGTCCTATCAATTGGGGGATGTCAACTGAAAATAGGAAACACTTTTGGGCTGACTACACTATATATATGTGTGTTAGCAGCCCCAAAAACGGGCTAAGTACCTAGGGAGGGAATTTAGCAAAGGTATAGGCATAGGGTTGTCTATATTAAGGCTTGAGCATGGCAAAATATGTGCCATTGCCTTGCCAAACGAGTGGGCAGCACGAGCGGCCTTAGGCGGGGGCTTTTATAGGGCAGATTCGTGCAAGTGTCGGCTATTTTTGTGAGTTGGTGCCTGCCAAGGGTGGCAGCACCTTGCCAAACTCGAGAATCCTTTGTAATTTCATATATTATAAAAGGTTAGGAAAGGGTTCCTGTAAATCTGTGTGCCTTTATTTATTTATGCTGCCTTGAATTTATTCTACGTGTTAAACCTCGAACACTTGACTGCCGCACAATGGGCAGTTTTTCGACAGACAGAAAATGCCCCTGTGACAACTACCATATGCAACATTAATACACCTGACAGCAATGCAGGCTCTAGTGTTCCATTCTCCAGCACTCTTATCCTCCTAGAAGAGAGAGAAGAGAGAACAAGCACGGGCAAAATGCGGAACCTTTCTTCCACTGGATGTAAAAAAATGGCCTATGCTAAACAAATTGAATTTGTTCTGTAATTTAAGTTAAAGTTATTAAGAAGAAAAAAAGAAATGTAAGTTCCAAGAATCAATAATGCAGCTCTTTCTAGTAGGAAGTCTTTGATAATTCCTATGACTACTCACTCCCACCTAACAATGAACTAGTAGTGCTTATACAAATCCAGGCTCCATTACCCAGATTCTAGGGAAACCCATTACTCCATCCATACTGATAATGTAGTGTAAATTAAAGATATTGAGCCATGTTTCAACTTAAATAACCATCTTCATGACCATGACAAAGCATACTCATCATGCAATAACAAAAAAAATGGTTCACATGATGTTAAGTTTTCAGCTACCTCTGAGCGATGTCTATTTAACAGGGCTGACATCCAGTGCAATGCTTCAATACGTGTTGCCTCCCATTCACTGGACAACTGCCTGATAAGCAGATAAGACAAAGTTTATAAGAAACCTAAATAATATTACAAAAGCCACTGTCACTGTCATACAACTACTTTGATTGCTGACAGTGAATGCAACATCAAGAGAAAACTATTTCAAAATATCAAACACTATAGTTTCCTCTTTAATTTCATACCTCTGAGCAATGGAGAGGATTGCTCCTACATCAAATCCCTCGGCTGGATCAGTTTCGATGCCTCGAAGTTCTTCATTCGTTTCGCGAGCAACCTGATTGGAACAAGCAGAGAATAGGATAAAAGTGAAAAGGGAGACACAGAAGGAATAACAAGAAGCACAAACATCAAAAAATAAAAGGTGGCATGAGAAGGAAAAAATGTAAAGTACTACAACCATAAGACAGTGTACTTACAACTCTTATTTTCTCTTCTTTATCAGATATACAGGGCAAAATTGCTCCCAGAATGTCAGCATAATAAGGCACAAGCTGCTCTCCACCAAGTTTCACAAACTCATTTATCTGTAGAGCAAAGCAGTCTATTGAAATTGATATAACAGATCGAAGCAAGTAAAGAACTAAAAAAGGGCATCCCAGTGCACAAGGCATCCCGCATTCTCGCGGGGTTAGGGGAAGGACCGCACTCCAAGGGGTGTGATGTAGATGGCCTATCCTAATGCAAGCATTAGTGGCAGCTTCCACAGCTCGAACCTGTGATCTTATAGGTCACACGGAAACAACTTTACCGTTGCTCCAAGGCTCCCCTTCGAAGCAAGTAGTGAACTATCAACTATTTTATACCAACGAAACCCAAGGGGAATAAAATATAAAATGAAGCTAACCATAACATGGTGTTTGATGAATCATACATGTCAAGGTCCTTACCCAAGTTACAGCAGTCAACCGAGTAAATTCATCCTGCGAGCCCGCCCTCTGTACCAGTATCTCTGCCATGCGACCATAATCTACAGACTTCAAAAGAAGTTCTATTTCAAGTTAAAAAGTAATCCAAGAAAAAGGCATACTAAGACTTGCTTTTTAATAAAATATCTTTGATTTACCAAAAAGAGATATTTTTTCTTACTTGTAGAGGACGGAGACACAAAACCATAGAAAAGATACATCTGCCATGTATAAATCAAAAGCAAAACACAACTACTAAAACAATACTGATAAACACAAGCTACACCTGAGAGTAGCCATAAATAACTGGGCCACTATAATAATACTCCCTCTGTTTCAACTTATGTTTGTTAGTTTAACTGGGCACGAAGTTTAAGAAAGTGCGGAAGACTTGTAAATCTTGTGTCTTCAACTAAAGATATGTATAATGTACCAAAATGCCCTTCAATCTTAAGGTCTTAAATATGCCATGTAGAATGTTAGAGTTAAAGAGTTACTAAACATAGAAAGAGGCATTCTTTTAAAAACATACTAAAAAGGAGAGTAACACACATAAATTGAACAGAGGGGGTAATAAAGAACTGCAAGTTGTATCATTCCTTTTTTTTGGCCATCTAACCATTATATATCATTTAACAGTTTAACAATCTACATGTGGCAGTAATCTTACTGGAGAATTCTTGATCTCTTGCAAAAACTCTGAGAGCGCAGAATCAGCCTGTTGTCTTATTTCATGGCTATTATCACTCAGCATATTAAATAATCCTGCAGTAGATCAACTCAAGTAAGATCACATTGATGTGAGGAAACAGAGCATTAAATCTCATAGGACTCTTAAACTTGATATACAAGCACTAACCATCAAGAAAATCAGGAAGAAAACCGAGCATATCTATATCTGGAACACTGTCTAAAACTGTGATCCATCCAACAAGAAATTGGCGAACATAAGGATTGAGGACATTCATCCGTTCTCTCAACAATGGAATAAATTCTTCAATGCTGCATAAGAAATTAAATAATCAATTGAATGCTATTTCCATACAAGACACATCAACCAGACAATAGTAAATTCATTCCAATTTGAAGATATTGGTAGTATTAACAGCTCACCTGAATTGATCACTCTCTGTGACAATGTCCTGCATCCCACAAAAGTTGCAGAACAATGTAATAATACACGATCAGTCAAAATATCAAACTTGTGAACATCTTTTGATTAAAATAACTGATCAGTTCAGAGAGAAAATACTGGCACTCCCATGTCACCAAGTGTCCAGTCCATCAAATAATGCATGGGAACGAGAAATAACTAAGAATAAGTAAAAAGAGAGAAAAGAAGGAACCCAATCTTATCTACCCGTAACAAATAGAATTATATTCTCTTAACTATTCTCAAGAACTAAAAACATTCAGGCCTCATCTTTGATCCACAAAGACCCTCAATTCCATGTTGATTTTAGATTTTTTATATATATATATATATATATATATATATATATATATTACGAAACCCCTTAGCGACCTTTTTTACCCTTTAAAAATAAATTTTATAATGGATAAAGTTGTAATTTATGTTATTTTCCTAATATGTAGGAATATAAAAATAATTTAAAAAATTCTTACTAAATCATTCCTTATTTAAACTAGGTAAAAAGACCTAATAATTAAGACTTTAAAAGCAATTAAAGTTTTACCTTATATGAATCGTTACAAAACTACCAATAACAAAAAATCAGCAAACAAAATCATAAACCATCGGGAAGGAGTAGTACATCATGACGACTTAATAACTATAAAAAAGGATTAGTGGTACATTACCTGTGTTTTTAAAAAAATTATTTATTGCTACTAATTTGATAAAGGGAAAAAGGTCGGATTTGTCCCTCTACTTTAGTAAATTAGCCACATTTATACCTAATTCTACCATCGGTCCAAATGTGTACCCACCGTTAAGATAGTAGACTAAATTATCCCTAACCCTAACAGAAGTCCATTGTGGCAATGGGACCCCTCACTTAATCTGCCAACTAGGCTAATATCAACCCAAATTTTAAAGACTCATGCCCGTTTCTTTGACCCAACTATACCACCTTATGGGTCCCACCTCTCTTTCTCAGTCTCTATCTCTCTGCCAAAGCAGATGCTGACGAGCCAGAGAACCCCCCCCCCCCCCCCGACCACGTTCTCTCTTTTCTTCTCTTCAAATATGGCGAGGTCCACCAGGTTTTGGCCGGAGTTTCGAACAGAGCTACCAAAAACGTCTAGATCTGGCAAGAAAAAGCTTTATCAGACGACCCCCATGTTTTCTTCATCTCATTTTTTGTGTGCTTTTCTCCCTATGGGGTACTGAAAAGAACCCGTCGAGTTTTGGTCGGAGGTCGCACTCACCGGAGTTTGGGCCGGCGAATATTTTCGGTGAACCCTTATTTTCTCTTATCTTCTGTTACTTATTCTGCTCATTCTTCTATAATTTTTTGAGATTATCAAAAAATGAAAACTGAAAAGGAATTCCATCTTCAAATCTCGTGGGATTTTTTGTCCACTTTTTTTGATCTGCCGAAGAGCTTTCATAGAGAAATATTCATGGAGCTTGTATGAATTTTAATACTAGTTGGTGTTGAAACTCATACAAACAGCAAATAGTAAAGCAATTAAGCGGAAAATTCAGCTCATGGCTATCTGAAATGGTGGATACAGCAATTTTTCAAAGCCGGTGGAATTGTCAATCCAAATAATATTAAGAGCATAAAGAACAACATCAATAAACCCAAGATAAAATCTTTTGCTTGGATAACTGGAATTCCGCTGAAACATTACCCACCAAGATTTCATCTTTATCATCCATTTTGGTTCTTCCACTGACATTGACCAAATTCTGTTTCTGGGTTTTGAGGAAAATGGAAAATGGGAGTTGAAAAATGGTGTCTTGGTGGTGGTGGTGGGGTAAGGTGGGACCCATAAGGTGGTATAGTTGGGTCAAAGAAATGGGCATGGGGTTTTAAAATTTGGGTTGATATTAGCCCAGTTGGCAGATTAAGTGAGGGGTCACATTGCCACAGTGGACTTCTATTAGTGTTAGGGATAATTTAGTCTACTATCTTAACGGTGGGTACACATTTGGACCGATAGTAGAATTAGGTATAAACGTGGCTAATTTACTAAAGTAGAGGGACAAATCTGGCCTTTTTCCCTTTGATAAATGATTTTATTATGTTCTTTATATAGACCAAACTAAAGTTGCTTATGCCATTGGAAGGATGAACAAATATATTAAGTCAAATGCAACAAAGTCAAATGACGGAAATCATAGACATGAAAAAGAAATTTCAGGTATATATCAGACAGTGACTAATGATCAATATTAGTTTGAATACTTTATCTTATACTATAATATTTAAAAAGTATACTCAATAATTAGAACAAATAACCGTAAAATAATTTAAGAATATAAGAGATACAAAATGATTGGCAATAATCAAAAGCACAAATGATTCTACAAACACAACATATCAAAAAATTAAAGTCAAATTGACATTTTTATCATTTGAAAATAGATTTCTTATTAGATAAAATTATAATTACCGTAAATAATTTTATTATTAAAAATTTGAATCAACAAAACGANTATTATACTTTTTAATTCAATATCAAAATCTAAAAATACTTTTGAAGTGACACTTATTAATTGCATGTCAGATATACATTGTTAAATAATATTTATATAATTTTTTAAACTAATACTCCCTCCGTTTCATATTAAATGAGATACTTTCCTTTTTAGTCTGTTCCAAAATAAATGACACATTTCTAAATTTGGAAATAATTCAACTTTAAACTCTTCATTTTACCCTTTTTGCCCTTAACGAGAAGCTTTTATAGCCACACAAATGGCATAGCCCTACAAACCTTTTACCGCTTAAGCTTTTAAGACCACAACTTTCAAAAGTCTTCTTCTTTTTTCTTAAACTCCGTGCCGAGTCAAACTACCTCAAACAATATGAAACGGAGGGAGTATAGTTATTGAGATATAATACACGCGCAAAGCGCGTATCCTAAGACACGTATATACATATATTATTTCTTGTCCTTCACCCAATCCTTTGTCTTGTCGCCATGCAATAGCAAGTAGTACAATATCCAATGACATAAAGATCTTTAGTTTTACCTTTACAAGTCTATCCAAAAGATGAGCAGCACTTTGCACATTAGCATCTGAATCTGCTGAAAGCTTACATAATGCATCAAAGATCTGGTTGAAGAACACAATGAAATCTCCTCTTACAACCTGCAAAAGTAGCACAGTTAAAGTCCAAAAAAAAGTAAAAAATTGCAAAATACAACTTCCTTTATCTATCTCACCTTTGCTATATTATACAGAGCTTCACAGGCGTAATAACGAACCCTGCTATCTTGATCCGAGAAGGAATTTAAGACTGGTGGCACAATTTGCTGGCATATCACATCCAGACAAGGTGTAAATTGCACATAGAGAAGCAAACTGTTGAATACTAGGCATAATCCAAAAATCTTTAACAGCACCAAGGAAGCACAATTATCAACCTCTCCAGAACAAGCAAATCATAACAACAAATCTAATAATCATGTTGAAGAATAAACTTCAGAGACAAAAGTAACTTTGAATTATAAAACCCAAGGAGCATAACCAATATGAATCTTTTCAATCCACTTTTTTCTCATGATGCATGTAGTTTACCAACAAAGAAAGCCCAAAATCAGAGTTTTTGCCCATTCTTGGCAGAGAAATTGCTTACTATACAATAGAAGGGACAAAATCACTGCTCTCTGATTACAGAATGGACATAATAGAAGTTAAAATAGATTAAAAGCTCAGGAATAAATGAAATGAATAGAAAATACGCTACTAATCTATGAGTTTTTAACCAAAATCATCCTTCTTGTTTCACTTCAACTTCCACTGCATCCTTATAATATTCTACTTAACCAAAAAAGCATCCTTTAAGTTTACCACAACTAACCTAAAACATCCCTCCATTAATATCTCCATCCACAGTTGAAGGGTCCTTTATTCTTATGTCAACTTTCCTTGCCCAGAGAAGGGAGAGCCTTCACCTCTGGCAAGCTCTTCTTTGTTACATCTTTTTTCGTCTTTGGTTTTTTCCCGTTTCACCAAATCCATTGTAAAAAGTTCTTTCTTAATCTGCTATTTTTCTATCTTCTTACCGTTTCGAGCCTTGGCATAACTGCTAAAGTTGCTTCCATGTGACCAGGAGGTCATGGATTCGAGCCGTGGAAACAACCTCTTGCAGAAATGCAGGATAAGGCTGCGTATGATAGACACTTGTGGTCCGGCCCTTCCCCGAACCTCGCGCATAGCGGGAGCTTAGTGCACCGAGCTGCCTTTTTTACCGTTTCAGATTTCCTATTACTTTTTGAGATGGAGATTTTTTTTCCTTTTGAGATGGAAGAGATTTCCTATTACTAATCAGTAAAAACTTCTAATTTCTTTTTTCTACAATTTTTTTTTGCAGGATATGAATTTTTAAATTGATTTTGATGCCTTTTTCTATATTGGGTAGAAAATGGTCTGCAATTAGACATGTGCCGCCGATCCAGCAGCAAATTTACAATGAAAGGTAAAACTTTCACCCAAGATCAGGTAGTTCAACGATTAAAAACCCCATTTCGAGCTTTCCAAAAGTCATTTTTTGCTGTCAAAGGAGGAAGAGGGTGAAAGATTTTGTGAGAAAAGGGGAAAAAATATAGAGGCCACGAAAGATCCGTCGAATGTAGACGGAAATTTTACGGAGGGACGTTTTGTTTTCGATTAAAGTGAAATATTATAAGGATGTAAAAGAAGTTGAAGTGAAAGAAGAGGGATGCTTTTGATTAAAGACTCACTAATCTACCATAGCACTAAAGGTACCGCAAGCCCAAATCTTTACAAAATTTCTTTGAGGAGCAAAATTTCTTTGGAGATATAGAATGATGTACTATACAAATACAACAACAACAACAACGACCAGTGAAATCCCACTAGTAGGGTCTGGGGAGGGTAGTGCGTACGCAGACCATACCCCTACCCCGAAGGAATAGAGAGGCTGTTTCCGAAAGACTCTCGGCTCAAGAGGACGAAAGGACAAAAGGAGACAAATAAGTAAATAATAGGAAAAATAGGGAAAATAGGAACATGAAATCCAGAAGAAAGATACAAAGGAAAAGCGAAATAGTATCCCTACCAAACTAATCCCACAAAGTTATGACATAAGACAAGACTCAACTACCTCCTAACCTACAACATTAATATTCGACCTCTACATGTTCCTATCAAGAGCCATGTCCTCGGAAATCTGAAGCCTCACCATATCCTGCCTGATTACCTCCCCCAATACTTCTTAGGCTGCCCTCTAGCTCTTCTCGTGCCCTCCACAACCAGCCGTTCGCACCTCCTTACCGAAGCATCTGGGCTTCTCGTCTGAACATGCCCGAACCATCTGAGCCTCGCTTCCCGCATCTTGTCATCAATGGGAGTCACGCACACCTTCTCCCGAATATCATCATTCCTAATCTTATCCATCCTAGTATGCCCGCACATCCACCTCAACATCCTCATTTCTGCTACCTTCATCTTCTGGATATGTAACTTCTTAATAGGCCAACACTCAGCCCCATACATCATGGCCGGTCTAACCACCGCTTTATAGAACTTACTTTTGAGTATCAGTGGCACTCTCTTGTCGCACAATACTCCAGATGCTAACCTCCACTTCATCCATCCTACCCCAATGATGTGTGTGACATCCTCGTCAATCTCCCTTCCCCTATGGATAACCGACACAAGGTACTTGAAGCTGCCTCTACTCGAGATGACCTGTGATTCAAGCCTCACATCCACGCCCATTTCCCCCTACTTCCAGGTATTCCGTCTTCGTCCTGCTAAGCTTAAAATCCTTAGATTCAAGAGCATGTTTCCAAACCTCTGGCCTTCGTTAACACCGGCTTGCGACTCATCAATCAGAACTATGTCATCGGCAAATAGCATGCACCATGGCACATCCCCTTGAATGTGGTGTGTTAACGCGTCCATCACCAGGGCGAATACGGAATAAGAACGGACTGAGCGCAGAACCTTGGTGTAACCCCATGACAACCAGAAAATCCTCAGAGTCGCCTCCTACTGTCCTAACCCGAGTCTTTGCCCCATCATACATGTCTTTAATCGCCATAATGTAGGGAACCGACACGCCTTTTGCCTCCAAGCTTCTCCAAAGAACTTCTCTAGGAACCTTGTCATACGCTTTCTCTATGTCAATAAACACCATGTGCAGGTCTTTCTTCCTATCTCTGTACTATTCAACCAACCTCCTAACAAGGTGTATAGCTTCTGTAGTAGAAGGACCCAGCATGAACCCAAACTGGTTGTCAGAAACGGACACCGTCATCCTCAACCTCGCTTCAACCACCCTCTCCCACACTTACATAGTATGGCTCAGTAATTTGATACACCTATAATTGTTACAACTCTGGATATCACCCTTGTTCTTATACAATGGGACCACCGTACTCCACCTCCACTCATCCGGCATCCTCTTCGCCTTAAAAATAACATTCAACAACCTAGTCAACGTCTTCAAACCTACTTTCCCCACACACTTCCAAAATTCTACCGGAATCTCGTCAATGCCCGGTCGCTCTACCCCTACTCATCTTACTCATAGCTCCCACGACCTCCTCAACCTTGATGCGCCCGCGGTACCCAATGTCACTGTGACTTTGCGAATGCTCTAAAAATGATGTACTATACAAATGTGATAAGAAATTGGATAGATGGAAGACACATTATTTATCACTTGGTGGCAGAACCACTTTGGTAAATACTGTGTTGGACGCTTTGCCTACATATGTTATGTCCGTTATATTCCACTTCCTGCCAAGGTGGAGAAGAGACTGGATGGTATCAGGAGAAATTTCTTATGGCATGGAGACATATAAAAGAAAGGGTATAGTTTGGTGAGATGGAAAACAGTAACCTCAAGTAAGATAGTAGGGGCATGGGAATAAGGAACTTATAAATTCATAGCAAGAGTTTAATGTGTAAATGGCTATGGAGGTATGGCTTAGCCCCTTGACAAAGTTTCTGGCTTAGAGGAACCACTAACAACACAACTTCCTATTACTAAACCCAACTGCTCAAAGGCTTCCTCACATTAGCACAAAACTCAAAATTGAACATGCCATGCCACTTACCTCGAGATGCTGCGCTGCTTCTGAAGTCAAACCAACAGTTACAGCAGCCAACCCGATCAACCCTCCCTAAACAACCAAAGACAGAATTCAAAAAAAGATGAAGTCAAATTATAATCTTGACCTAAAATGTGAAAAAGAGAAACTCACTTTGCGGTGATTAGCTTGAGGGGAATATGTATACTCCTGAGTCAACAAATGGATGACTGAAGTGACCTTGTCGTGATCACCCGCCACAGCCAATTGCTTCACTATCCCTTCCAACTGCACAAACAGAAGGGGAAATTCAAACTCAAGATCCAATCATTAGCCCTCTAAAAATAACACCACAAAGTACCTCAAGGGCGGCATTTTTGCGCTTCTCGTACAACTTATCAGAGAGATTACGCAAAACAGAAGCAGGAATCACAGATAACGCTTCTGTAGTAGCCATATCAAATGAATCAAAAACCCTAAAATGATCCTTCAGACAAAAACAAAAAGGAACAATAAAACCTGGAATTTCCCAATTCTTTTTTATCCAACACAAACATCTAAAGGCAGTTTATTTACTATATACGGGCAGTAAGTATCAAAGGAAAAGCCGTAGGAAATAGATCTAAAAAGGAAACAAAATCAGAGAAAATTCGAAGCATTGAATTGAGAATATTTTTACTTCTGGGGTTTTTGGTTTCGTTTAGAGGTGCAGTCAAAAAGGGGAGAGGGAGAGTCTTTGCTCCTTCTAACGGTTCACTGGGTGCTTATCGGGCTCGGTATTAACCATTTGATTTATCAAATATCGGATTATAAATATAATACTTGTTAGCCATTCAATAATCGGATTAACCATTATATTGGCTAAAGTAAAAAAAAAAAAAAAACTAAAGTAACTACGTATTTAGTTTGTGNAAATTTGAACGGGGTCGAATGTTGCGCGGAGTTAAAACTTGATTCGAACATCATGTGTTTGTATGCTTTACTTTCATATGTATATGGAAGTTTACATGCTTTTCGGGCTGGTATTCCAGTCCCAGTCTATCTAGTCCCTTTATTGTTCGTCCTGGAGAAGTATTCGAGGGGTCGAACAATGAACTTGCCAACTTGCAATCTATCCTGCTCGAACCTTAAACTTCGAGATGTCCTCCTTGTCGCCTCGTTAAAAACCTCTCTGAGAAAGCCCAATTGGGACAAAACTCAGGTGAGGGAAAAAAAGTACGGCTCGGAGAACATCTTTTCTTAGAAATTGAAGTACTTGAGGTGGGCGACGTTCCAATTGTTTGGATATTAAGTTTTTGAATTAACAAATTAACACAAAATGCAATTAGATTCCTTTTAAAATCCATCATATGAAAAAAATTAGTTTTTGACTTGACTAAACTCTTAGGGTATACGAATTTTTTTTCATAATAAGAGCATTGGCAATGAAAAAAATCTAAAAATAAAATAAAATCGATTATAGCGTAGTAGTAAGAGTTAAATTGGTAAAAAGAATCACAATTTTCATAAGACATTCTTGCATAAGTACTCAAAAATTGCAATACGACACTGAGAACTCATCTGGGCTAGAATTTTTTCTCTATTATCCCAATATCCATAATATTATACTTTTTAATTCAATATCAAAATCTAAAAATACTTTTGAAGTGACACTTATTAATTGCATGTCAGATATACATTGTTAAATAATATTTATATAATTTTTTAAACTAATACTCCCTCCGTTTCATATTAAATGAGATACTTTCCTTTTTAGTCTGTTCCAAAATAAATGACACATTTCTAAATTTGGAAATAATTCAACTTTAAACTCTTCATTTTACCCTTTTTGCCCTTAACGAGAAGCTTTTATAGCCACACAAATGGCATAGCCCTACAAACCTTTTACCGCTTAAGCTTTTAAGACCACAACTTTCAAAAGTCTTCTTCTTTTTTCTTAAACTCCGTGCCGAGTCAAACTACCTCAAACAATATGAAACGGAGGGAGTATAGTTATTGAGATATAATACACGCGCAAAGCGCGTATCCTAAGACACGTATATACATATATTATTTCTTGTCCTTCACCCAATCCTTTGTCTTGTCGCCATGCAATAGCAAGTAGTACAATATCCAATGACATAAAGATCTTTAGTTTTACCTTTACAAGTCTATCCAAAAGATGAGCAGCACTTTGCACATTAGCATCTGAATCTGCTGAAAGCTTACATAATGCATCAAAGATCTGGTTGAAGAACACAATGAAATCTCCTCTTACAACCTGCAAAAGTAGCACAGTTAAAGTCCAAAAAAAAGTAAAAAATTGCAAAATACAATCCTTATCTATCTCACCTTTGCTATATTATACAGAGCTTCACAGGCGTAATACGAACCTGCTATCTGATCCGAGAAGGAATTTAAGACTGGTGGCACAATTTGCTGGCATATCACATCCAGACAAGGTGTAAATTGCACATAGAGAAGCAAACTGTTGAATACTAGGCATAATCCAAAAATCTTTAACAGCACCAAGGAAGCACAATTATCAACCTCTCCAGAACAAGCAAATCATAACAACAAATCTAATAATCATGTTGAAGAATAAACTTCAGAGACAAAAGTAACTTTGAATTATAAAACCCAAGGAGCATAACCAATATGAATCTTTTCAATCCACTTTTTTCTCATGATGCATGTAGTTTACCAACAAAGAAAGCCCAAAATCAGAGTTTTTGCCCATTCTTGGCAGAGAAATTGCTTACTATACAATAGAAGGGACAAAATCACTGCTCTCTGATTACAGAATGGACATAATAGAAGTTAAAATAGATTAAAAGCTCAGGAATAAATGAAATGAATAGAAAATACGCTACTAATCTATGAGTTTTTAACCAAAATCATCCTTCTTGTTTCACTTCAACTTCCACTGCATCCTTATAATATTCTACTTAACCAAAAAAGCATCCTTTAAGTTTACCACAACTAACCTAAAACATCCCTCCATTAATATCTCCATCCACAGTTGAAGGGTCCTTTATTCTTATGTCAACTTTCCTTGCCCAGAGAAGGGAGAGCCTTCACCTCTGGCAAGCTCTTCTTTGTTACATCTTTTTTCGTCTTTGGTTTTTTCCCGTTTCACCAAATCCATTGTAAAAAGTTCTTTCTTAATCTGCTATTTTTCTATCTTCTTACCGTTTCGAGCCTTGGCATAACTGCTAAAGTTGCTTCCATGTGACCAGGAGGTCATGGATTCGAGCCGTGGAAACAACCTCTTGCAGAAATGCAGGATAAGGCTGCGTATGATAGACACTTGTGGTCCGGCCCTTCCCCGAACCTCGCGCATAGCGGGAGCTTAGTGCACCGAGCTGCCTTTTTTACCGTTTCAGATTTCCTATTACTTTTTGAGATGGAGATTTTTTTTCCTTTTGAGATGGAAGAGATTTCCTATTACTAATCAGTAAAAACTTCTAATTTCTTTTTTCTACAATTTTTTTTTGCAGGATATGAATTTTTAAATTGATTTTGATGCCTTTTTCTATATTGGGTAGAAAATGGTCTGCAATTAGACATGTGCCGCCGATCCAGCAGCAAATTTACAATGAAAGGTAAAACTTTCACCCAAGATCAGGTAGTTCAACGATTAAAAACCCCATTTCGAGCTTTCCAAAAGTCATTTTTTGCTGTCAAAGGAGGAAGAGGGTGAAAGATTTTGTGAGAAAAGGGGAAAAAATATAGAGGCCACGAAAGATCCGTCGAATGTAGACGGAAATTTTACGGAGGGACGTTTTGTTTTCGATTAAAGTGAAATATTATAAGGATGTAAAAGAAGTTGAAGTGAAAGAAGAGGGATGCTTTTGATTAAAGACTCACTAATCTACCATAGCACTAAAGGTACCGCAAGCCCAAATCTTTACAAAATTTCTTTGAGGAGCAAAATTTCTTTGGAGATATAGAATGATGTACTATACAAATACAACAACAACAACAACGACCAGTGAAATCCCACTAGTAGGGTCTGGGGAGGGTAGTGCGTACGCAGACCATACCCCTACCCCGAAGGAATAGAGAGGCTGTTTCCGAAAGACTCTCGGCTCAAGAGGACGAAAGGACAAAAGGAGACAAATAAGTAAATAATAGGAAAAATAGGGAAAATAGGAACATGAAATCCAGAAGAAAGATACAAAGGAAAAGCGAAATAGTATCCCTACCAAACTAATCCCACAAAGTTATGACATAAGACAAGACTCAACTACCTCCTAACCTACAACATTAATATTCGACCTCTACATGTTCCTATCAAGAGCCATGTCCTCGGAAATCTGAAGCCTCACCATATCCTGCCTGATTACCTCCCCCAATACTTCTTAGGCTGCCCTCTAGCTCTTCTCGTGCCCTCCACAACCAGCCGTTCGCACCTCCTTACCGAAGCATCTGGGCTTCTCGTCTGAACATGCCCGAACCATCTGAGCCTCGCTTCCCGCATCTTGTCATCAATGGGAGTCACGCACACCTTCTCCCGAATATCATCATTCCTAATCTTATCCATCCTAGTATGCCCGCACATCCACCTCAACATCCTCATTTCTGCTACCTTCATCTTCTGGATATGTAACTTCTTAATAGGCCAACACTCAGCCCCATACATCATGGCCGGTCTAACCACCGCTTTATAGAACTTACTTTTGAGTATCAGTGGCACTCTCTTGTCGCACAATACTCCAGATGCTAACCTCCACTTCATCCATCCTACCCCAATGATGTGTGTGACATCCTCGTCAATCTCCCTTCCCCTATGGATAACCGACACAAGGTACTTGAAGCTGCCTCTACTCGAGATGACCTGTGATTCAAGCCTCACATCCACGCCCATTTCCCCCTACTTCCAGGTATTCCGTCTTCGTCCTGCTAAGCTTAAAATCCTTAGATTCAAGAGCATGTTTCCAAACCTCTGGCCTTCGTTAACACCGGCTTGCGACTCATCAATCAGAACTATGTCATCGGCAAATAGCATGCACCATGGCACATCCCCTTGAATGTGGTGTGTTAACGCGTCCATCACCAGGGCGAATACGGAATAAGAACGGACTGAGCGCAGAACCTTGGTGTAACCCCATGACAACCAGAAAATCCTCAGAGTCGCCTCCTACTGTCCTAACCCGAGTCTTTGCCCCATCATACATGTCTTTAATCGCCATAATGTAGGGAACCGACACGCCTTTTGCCTCCAAGCTTCTCCAAAGAACTTCTCTAGGAACCTTGTCATACGCTTTCTCTATGTCAATAAACACCATGTGCAGGTCTTTCTTCCTATCTCTGTACTATTCAACCAACCTCCTAACAAGGTGTATAGCTTCTGTAGTAGAAGGACCCAGCATGAACCCAAACTGGTTGTCAGAAACGGACACCGTCATCCTCAACCTCGCTTCAACCACCCTCTCCCACACTTACATAGTATGGCTCAGTAATTTGATACACCTATAATTGTTACAACTCTGGATATCACCCTTGTTCTTATACAATGGGACCACCGTACTCCACCTCCACTCATCCGGCATCCTCTTCGCCTTAAAAATAACATTCAACAACCTAGTCAACGTCTTCAAACCTACTTTCCCCACACACTTCCAAAATTCTACCGGAATCTCGTCAATGCCCGGTCGCTCTACCCCTACTCATCTTACTCATAGCTCCCACGACCTCCTCAACCTTGATGCGCCCGCGGTACCCAATGTCACTGTGACTTTGCGAATGCTCTAAAAATGATGTACTATACAAATGTGATAAGAAATTGGATAGATGGAAGACACATTATTTATCACTTGGTGGCAGAACCACTTTGGTAAATACTGTGTTGGACGCTTTGCCTACATATGTTATGTCCGTTATATTCCACTTCCTGCCAAGGTGGAGAAGAGACTGGATGGTATCAGGAGAAATTTCTTATGGCATGGAGACATATAAAAGAAAGGGTATAGTTTGGTGAGATGGAAAACAGTAACCTCAAGTAAGATAGTAGGGGCATGGGAATAAGGAACTTATAAATTCATAGCAAGAGTTTAATGTGTAAATGGCTATGGAGGTATGGCTTAGCCCCTTGACAAAGTTTCTGGCTTAGAGGAACCACTAACAACACAACTTCCTATTACTAAACCCAACTGCTCAAAGGCTTCCTCACATTAGCACAAAACTCAAAATTGAACATGCCATGCCACTTACCTCGAGATGCTGCGCTGCTTCTGAAGTCAAACCAACAGTTACAGCAGCCAACCCGATCAACCCTCCCTAAACAACCAAAGACAGAATTCAAAAAAAGATGAAGTCAAATTATAATCTTGACCTAAAATGTGAAAAAGAGAAACTCACTTTGCGGTGATTAGCTTGAGGGGAATATGTATACTCCTGAGTCAACAAATGGATGACTGAAGTGACCTTGTCGTGATCACCCGCCACAGCCAATTGCTTCACTATCCCTTCCAACTGCACAAACAGAAGGGGAAATTCAAACTCAAGATCCAATCATTAGCCCTCTAAAAATAACACCACAAAGTACCTCAAGGGCGGCATTTTTGCGCTTCTCGTACAACTTATCAGAGAGATTACGCAAAACAGAAGCAGGAATCACAGATAACGCTTCTGTAGTAGCCATATCAAATGAATCAAAAACCCTAAAATGATCCTTCAGACAAAAACAAAAAGGAACAATAAAACCTGGAATTTCCCAATTCTTTTTTATCCAACACAAACATCTAAAGGCAGTTTATTTACTATATACGGGCAGTAAGTATCAAAGGAAAAGCCGTAGGAAATAGATCTAAAAAGGAAACAAAATCAGAGAAAATTCGAAGCATTGAATTGAGAATATTTTTACTTCTGGGGTTTTTGGTTTCGTTTAGAGGTGCAGTCAAAAAGGGGAGAGGGAGAGTCTTTGCTCCTTCTAACGGTTCACTGGGTGCTTATCGGGCTCGGTATTAACCATTTGATTTATCAAATATCGGATTATAAATATAATACTTGTTAGCCATTCAATAATCGGATTAACCATTATATTGGCTAAAGTAAAAAAAAAA
The DNA here is from genome assembly GCF_001879085.1 of Nicotiana attenuata. Classification (NCBI taxonomy): domain Eukaryota; kingdom Viridiplantae; phylum Streptophyta; class Magnoliopsida; order Solanales; family Solanaceae; genus Nicotiana; species Nicotiana attenuata. Next base: position 162,225 of record NW_017672326.1, read on the forward strand.
AAAAAAAAAATTGAACCCTAGTTATTTTGGTTGCATAGCTAAGAATAAACATTTTAACTTGTGAAATCGAATTCGGAAAGACCCAAGGGTCGTCATGATACAAACTTGGCACAATATATTATCTTGATCACCAGTGCTCTTTGGTAATAGAATAAAAATCAAATCCAAAGACCAATTCTTGCACCTTAAATTCTATTGTTATAGTCAGCTCTTTGCAATCACTTGAAAAAGGATTGTATACATATAGTGCATTACTAAACATGGGATCACATATGCACAGTAGTCCGTGACACGAGCCAAATCTAATAGTACTTATATACATAGTGGTAAAAGTGTAAATATAAAAATTCTTAACGGGTTCATGATTTATCCGCCTCCAAAGTGTTAAGTCATTAATTATAAAATCTCAATTAATTCACCAACCACTAGAAAATTGAGTAATTATATACTCTTTTGAACACTTCTCGAAAATGTTTTCCCTTTTTCTTCTCTTTTTTAAGGTTTTGTCTTCTTTTTTTTTGTTCAAAAGATACCTATTTATATTATATTAAAGAGGAGTAGTACAAGAAGCATTTAAAAACATAGAGAGTGACTTGAGGGGTTGACCACTTGACGGGTCATTACTAAGACATGGTCGGGGTAACTAATACGACTACTAGTGGTTAGGGGGCAAACAAAAGGATGGCCCAAGAGAACGTTGCAAACGAGGGTTGTGGATCTAGTGGCAGAACCCTTCTAACAAAAAGTTTTCCTGAGAAGTCATCTTCCAAAGCTGTCTGGACAAAGGTGGAGGTTGTGCAAAAACAATGATGCCTGCAGTGCTATCCATATTGCATCCACATTTTGCAAGTAAGTCTGCTACTTGATTTTGCTCCTTGTAAGTGTAACGTACAATAGGATCATCCAATCGGGTGTGGAAAACCTGCAATCATTTATAATGTTAGCATATAATAGGTGTGAGGTCTGTAAAATTGTAACGACTGCTTGGACATCGAGGTTCACTTCGAAAGGTTTAACCACTATTAATAGCCAATTGCAACCCATGATAAAGTGCATGTAATTCAGTTTCAACACTCTCATGAGAGATATGATTCCCTGCAAAGCCCGTAAGCCAGTTGCCTGCGGAGTCACGTATAACACCACCCATCCCGCCCTGACCGGTGTCTAATCGCACTAAACCGTCAGTGTTTAGGTTGAAAGGATAGTGGTAGGGGGTCCCATTTAATGTGTAGTAGTGTGCGGCTGGGTGAGGTTGTGGGTACACCCACAATATAGAAAAATTCCACTACCATATTTAGGATATGTGAGGAGGAGAGCGGTTTTTGAGCAAATAGAAAGCTTGGCATTTCGAGCTAGCCAAATATGCCATAGGCAGAAAGGTATGAGGATAGAGTTTGGGATATTGAGGGAGTTTGGAACATCAGCATGTACGATAAGTTATTTTAGCCACTGAAGTGGATTATCCACAAGCGTAGTAAGTCCAGTAATTATCTGAAGCATGTTGAAATCGGACCAAATGTGCGCGGTTGCTGGGCACTTGAGAAGGAGATGATGAATAGTTTCCGTATTTGTGTGACAGTGAGCACAAGTATCATTGTTGAGTATGTCGAGGTGATGGTAGTGTGCTGCAGGGGGTAGTCAATGATGATCGCAAAGCCAGAGAAAATGTTTGATTTTCGGAGGTATTTGTAGTTTTCAAATCCACTTAAAGGAGTTATTAGTGGTTGTAGGGAGTAAATGATGGTAAAATAATTTTGTGGTAAAATTGACATGCTGTGTGAGAGCCCAAGCGTAAGAGTTAGGGGAAGATGTATTGGAAGGGATATGAACATTCAGAATATGTTGGAGTATTTGAGGTTGGTAGTTCAAAAGGGAGGAATGTGAAATCTCAATGTCCATTTGAGATAATATGTAGAGACATTATTGCTATCAACATGTCGTGGGAGTGGCCCCGTTATGGGATTACGAAGAGGCGTGGTGGAGGGTAGCCAAGAGTCGGTCCAAAAGTTGATAAGGGTGCCACTAGAAATTATCCATTGTATCCCTTGTTGGCAAATATACGAACCAGTAGCCAAATTTTCCCAAATGAATGAGTCACTTGTGTTTATATTCATTCGGTGGTAGAAATATTTATGAAGACGTATGACAGCCCATAACGAGTTGGGTTGTTGAAGGAGTTGTCAAGTTTGGCTTGTGATTAGGGACTGATTTTTTAGGTGAATTTGTTAAATTCCCAGTCCACCTCGTGGCTTTGGGGAGGTAACTTTTTTCCATTTTAAAAGATGAATTTTTTCCTATCTGGAGTAGTCCCCTATAGAAAATTACGCTGAAAACGTTCTAGTTGGCGGACAATATATTGAAGGAGTTTAATATATTACATTATATGGTTGGGTAAGCTGTTAAGGGTAGAATTGATAAGAGTGGTACGTTCGGCCATGCTAAGGAAGTTTGTTTTCCAACCAGCAAGCTTAATTTTAAAATTATAAATAAGGAATTAAAAGTCACGTTTGGAGGGGCGGCATGTGAAGATGGGAATCCTCCTAGGTATTTTTCAAAGGAAGTTCCTTCATTTATTGGTAAAGAAGAAAGAATAAAATGTTTATCCTTAGGGGTGCAATTTTTAGAGAAAAAGATTTTTGATTTTTCAAAATTAATCTTTTGACCTGACGCTTGATTAAAATTAGTGAGGATATCAATGATAGTGTGGCAACTAGAGGCTGAAGTGGTGGGTGTAAGAATGATGTCGTCAACGAAGAAAAATGAGAAAGCGGTGGTCCATGACGCGATAAACGGATAGGCCGCCAAAGTTGATAATCCATTGCCATATCTATTTTTCTAGTTAGTAGTTCCATACATAAGATAAATAAGTATGGAAATAGTGGGTCTCCCTAGCGAATCCCACGTGAGGGGTTGAAAAAAGGGGTGCGAGAACCATTGATAAGGATTGATATGGAGGTAGAGGTGACACAAGACATGATTAATTTAATAAGTGGAGAAGGAAAATTGAAGAATTTTAGTGCTTGACAAACAAAGATCATTCTATACGGTCAAAAGCCTTTTCAAGATCTAGTTCAGGAGCATGTAACTAGTCTTGCTCGTTTTGCATTTGAAATGGGATAGAATTTCTTGAACGATGATGGGATTATCCACTGCTCTACAGTTTTGTTGGAAACTGGATTGAGTAGGGCTGATAATTTTTTACATGAGAGGTTTAACGCGCTGAACGATTATTTCTGTGATGATTTTATAAATAGCAGAACATAGGCTAATAGTGCAAAATTATGTAATCATGGAGGCGTGACACACTTTAGGGATTAAGCGATTGTATGTTTGGTTAATAATGGCTGGAATTTCAAAATCCTGAAAGATTTATTTGCAGAAAGTGGTCGCCTTAGGGCCGACATCAGGCCAAAAATATTGATAAAATTAAGGATGTAGGTCATTTGAACATGGTGCGTTACAAGGTTTAAAGGACTTCACTGCTGAAATATTTCTAGGTCGGTGATGGGTTTGAGAAGATTAGAGCTTTCTGTGTGTGTGATAGTGGAGGAGGAATTGAGGGTGTGGGTTATTGAGGAGATTCAGTGATAAAGAGCTGGTTGAAATAGGTGAGGATGGTATCGTGTATCTGAGAGTCCTCGAAACATCAATTACCCACATTGTCTTTTAAGGCAGTAATATGATTCCGGCAACGACGTTGTCAAGTGGAGAGGTGAATTTTTTTTGTATTAGCATATCCTTCTTGTAACCATTGGACACGTAATTTAAGTTTCCAATCTAATCGAAGAACATCATTATAATCTTTAGTAGTGTATCTTCTAAGTTTTGTAGAAAAGAACTAGTGGGAAAGTTCGGGGATGATTGAATACCTTCTAATCCAGCTAATAAGTGCCTTTTTAATGGAATAGTTTTCCGAAGGAAGTTCTATTCTAAATTTTGACATTATGCTGGAAGTGATCAATGACTTCTAATAATGATGGGGAAGGATGCCAATTATCACGGAATATGTGTATAAAATCATGATGTGATGTCCAATAGTTTCAAAGCGAAAGATGTGTGATTTAGCTAATCTTGGTGATTGGAATTTAAGCAAAAGTGGAGTGTGATCTGAGTGTGTGCGCGGTAGATGACGTACAATACTCAGGAAATAAAGTTAACCAGTCATAGTTTGCAAAGAGTCTATCCAAGCATTCTAAAATATGGTCGCCATAACATCGTTTATTTGTCCAAGTATATTTACTACCCTTGTAACCAAGATATACTAGATTAGAGTAGTTTATACAATCCGCAATTTGATTTGAGCATGCATTATTGATAGAGCGCCCTCCAAATTTCTCTACGGAGTGCAATATTTCATTTAAGTCACCCCCAATAATCCAGGGACCCTTATAGTGATTATAAAGACACATAAGATTTTTCTATAATAATTGGCGATTAGCATAATAAGGACTAGTATAAATAGCAGAAAAAGCCATTTTTGTGTATGAGAAATTACCCGGATCATGAAGTGTACCTCCTGATTTGTCATAGCTACATTTTCAACATTAAGTAAATGGTCGTGCCACAACATAACAATACCGCCTACTTGACCCGTAGCAGGGACCTCATGGAAGTTGGTAAAGCCAAAGTCATGACGTAGGACAACATGATTTTGCATGTGGGTTTCAAATAAAACTATTAAGGCCGGTACATGGAAATCCTAAGTGAATGGAAGTTGCGACGAAAGTCATTATTGTGAGCTCCATGACAGTTCTGAAGTTTAAAATTCATGTTTGGAGTGGTGGGAGGGATTTCTTCAGGGGAGTCGGGGAAAGGGCCGTTTACTTGGGAACTAGAGCCAGTTGGGTGTCCAAAGGTGGATGGGTCGCTTGTAGAAGAGTTGGAATGAGTATTATGGCATACTTGCCTATTTCTAGGTTTAGTGTTGGCCGAATGACAAGGGAGCACTTTATGAGATTGGTTGTGAATTTGAGACGTATTTTTTGCGTATTGCTCCTTTAATACGATACTGCAAAGGTTGTCTAGAATTGCATGGGAGGTACATGTCTCGCGCATTTCTATGAGAGTTGCGGCTAGGTACTGTTGTTGGGATGCGTCATCGAGTTCTATAGGTAATGGTTGGGGTGGGATGACTGGGCTGGGAGTATAGAGTAGAGTGCTCGGGAGACTAGGTGGTGTCATCATAAGGTCCATCGGGAATGTAAGTGTCTGATTGTTCCATGGTGTGCAGATCGGACCTAGTATCGGAGGGTGGTAGAAAGGGATTTCCAGAATAGATAGTAAGGTGTGAGGATATGGAGCTTTCATCGACCAGTTGGACTGACCAAAAGCATCTATGCCTAGTCTCATGACCTCTAACACTACTTGTTCTAGATACGAGGAGTTCTGTAGTATTATATGATCCCTTGGTTGTTGATAGTGAGGCGGAACAAGAGGGCTTGACCCGTGAGGCCCTATTCCACCATGACTGAGGGGGAAAGTCTGTGGTGTTCTAAGCGACATATTATGTCGGGTATGTAGGAGGAGGATATAGTGGTTGATTTGGACCCATAGTTATCCGATGGTGTTGGAGATAGAGTGGGTATTTTTGGAGGAGTAGTTGAGTCAGGGCAGTTTGTAGTATTTATGGTGGGTGAAGGGAGTTCGGACGTTGCATGGGAAATATTTATCTGTGGGGATGAAGTATAAGGAGTTGATAAGTTATCTCCTGGATTTAGAGTTAATTGGACCGAGGGGTCTTTATTGGAGGGATTTAAGGTGGGCTTGTCGGGTGAGTCAGCTAAAGGAAGATTGACATAGGGAATGTTTGGACAATGAGATGTGGATGTTGGAGTGTGGGGTGGGATACTTTGAGATGGGGTAGAGAAAAGGGAATGTAATTTATTGTTGAAAAGTTATGGATGAGTTTTGGGTGACATAGGGAGATAGTTTGGAGGGAGTTCGGATGGGTGTAGATTTGTTATGAGTTGTCGGTGTGTAGGGTCTGAGCTGGGTTGTAGTTGGGCCTGGGGCTGTGTAAACAGGTGTGGGGTATGGACGGAAGTAGATGTTGGGTTTAGTAATGGGGGAATTTGGGTTGAGTTAGGAGAAGGAGTATGTGCTAGATTTTTTTATGAGTTCACATCATTCAGGGAGGGGCTTATTGTGTTGGAATTTGCAAGATTAGGTTTAGTAGGGTTTAATGAAGTAGGTGGCAACACAAGTTGTTTTCACGGGTGGTAAGAGATAGGTGGTTTAACTAAGTTGTTTTAGGTAAAATATCATTAGAGATAAGTAAAGAGAGATTAGTGGAATTAAAGAAGTGGGGAGTAGAAATGACTTTTGTAGGGAGATTAGGGTTAGAAGACTTACCTGCTATAATGTGAAGGTCCTCCATGGTTGGGAGTTGCTGCATTGTCATTGTTGGATGTTAGCATACCATGTGCTTGAGTGTGCTGGTGATTTTGATGTCGGTTTATATGGCTAGTTTTGCCCTTACTTGAGCGGGGTTTTGAGGGAAATAACACCGTGTGCCATGTGGGTTCGGAGGTACCAGATAATGTGTCGAGACTGGTGCAACTGTTTGTGATGGGCTTAAGGTCTCTTAGTCTATGCTTTGATGATTTAACAAACTTTTTGTATAGAACCAGATAAAGAACCTGATGCATGTCTTGTACAATCATTCAACAATGGATTCAAGATAATCTGGGCAGTGTGCCTTTGGATTTACAAGAACCAGTTTAGGGACTTGATCCGTTGGTGTTCCCCTGACAGAAGTATAAGTCAACTATACAGCTGGAAAGCAACTGCAGAAAGTGACTGCCTGCAACTGTGCACGCTACAGTGCAGCAGTCACTTCCCGTTGGGAAGAGACGTGTACCAACCAAGAATAGACATCATCCTTGGGATGTCTTTTATAGTATAACAACATGGTGTAAGGCATAAGATATTCACTTGAGCATTTAGTGATATTCTCTCAAGCATTGAAGATCTGATCCAGCATTGAAGTCACAAGTGTGTCAAGAACAAGAAGACAACTCCACTACGGACCAGTTTCACTAAGAGTCTATGTGTGTCCTTAGTTGAGTTGTAATCTTGCTTTTTCTGTTCTTCATTGTAACTCCTATCTTGCTTTCTTAGAAGCTTTGTTTTAGGAAACTCAAAATCATAAACCATCTGAGTTTGTGTTGTGACTAGAGTTAGTCATAGGTTGAAGTATTTGTAACTAGTGAGTGACAAAGTGGCTTGTGATAAGTGTATTACAAGTTTGATTGATTGAAGTATTTGTAATAGAGTCATTACAAAGTGGCTTGTAATAGTGTAGTTACAAGTTAGTGAAGTTGAAATCCTACCAGTGTAGGTCATGATTTTTGTCCCCTTGAGTTGGGATTTTTCCACGTAAAAATCCTGTGTCTTATTTACACATTGTTTCAGTAGTTAGCACTGAGGGAAATGATATAGGACCAGGTCTATTCAGTTGGTGGATTCATATAAACTATCATTTGGTATTAGAGCAGGTTCTTTCTAAAAGGTTAACACCTAGAAAGGATCTCAATGGCTGCTCCACCTAACTTTGAGGAAGGACAATCAACCTACAGACCTCCTAGATTCAATGGTCAGTATTACAGCCGGTAGAAGACTTGTATGCATGATTTTATAATGGCAGAAGACTCCGAGCTGTGGGACGTCATTTGTGATGGTCCACATGTTCCTATGAAGAAGGTTGGAGAAGCTAGAGTAATGGTGTCGAAAATCAGAAAAGAATACAGCGATATTGACAGAAAAGTTGTTGAGAAGAACTTTTGTGCCAAGAAAATCTTGGTATCTGGTATAGGACTTGATGAGTACAATAGAATCTCAGCCTGTCAATCTGCTAAGGAAATATGGTAAGCATTGCAAACGGCACATGAAGGAACTACTCAGGTTAAGTAGTCCAAGATTGACATGCTCACCACCGAGTATGAGCTTTTCAGGATGAAAGATGATGAGTCCATACAAGATATACACGCTAGATTCACATCTATCATAAATGAGCTTCATTCACTTGGAGAAATTATTCCTAGAAACAAGCTTGTGAGGAAGGTTCTCAATATGCTACCTAACTCTTGGGAGATAAGTTGAATGCCATCACTGAAGCTAAAGATTTACAAACTCTAACCATGGATGAGTTGATTGGAAATCTGAAGACATACGAGATGAAAAGAAAGAAAGACGGTGAAAGAAGTGAGCCAAAGAAGGAGAAGAGCCTGGTGCTCAAGGCTGAAAACAATGGCTCAAGTGAGAAGATAGTGATATGGCATATCTCACTAAAAGATTTCAAAAGATGGTTCGAAGAAATGGTAGTATACCAAAGAGGGGCGGTTCAAGTAAACCAAGGAACTACGATCTCTGTCACAAGTGTGGAAGCCAGGGCATTTCATCAATGACTGCCCACTTCTAAAATAGGAGCATTACAAACACAACTCTGACAAAGTAGCAAAAAGGAACCCCGTTCCTGACAAACGATTCAGCCGAAAAAGTGCAGCTGACAATGTTGTGAAGCAAGCTCTTGCTGTATGGGGAGACTCCTCCAATGATTTAGAAAGGGAACCAAATACAGGAAACATTTCCATGATGCAGTTGAAAATGAAGCAAAGGAATATGATTCATTGTTTGCATGATGACTCAGTCTGATGATGATGAAAAGGATGACAATGATGAGGTAAATTTTAGGGATGTTAAGAGAAATCTGAAGTCCTACTCTTCTGAGAAATTGATGTTACTGGCAAATGTTCTAATTAATGCATATTATAATCTTGTTAATGATAAGGATGCTTTGACCATAGAGCTGGCGGATGTTGAACAATCTAGAGATGATCTGGTGGTCTGTGTGGTTGATATAAAGGAGACCATAGGCAATCTTGAAAAAGAAAAAGAATATCTAACTGGAAAAATAAATAGTGTAGAAAATGAGAGAGATGACTTGATGGTAGTGGTTTTTGATTTAAAGGAGACTGTAAACAACCTTGAGAAAGAAAAATGAGTGCTAGCTGAAAAGATTATTAGTGTAGAAAATGAGAGAGATAATCTGATGGTAGTGGTTGTTGACTTGAAGGAAACCAGAGAACCTTAGCAAAGAAAATAATACTCTAGTAGAGAGAATTGCAGCTACTGAGTAAGAAATGGATGACTTTTTGGTGGTAATCACAGACTTAGAGGAAACAGTTGAGGGACTCAAATCAGAACATAGGCATGTAAGTATTGAGAAAGGGAAGGAAGTAGCTAGTGAGACACACATCAAGCTTGAAAATGAATTAAATGATGTAAAAACTAGTTTATGTGGTGAATCGAGAAAAATAGGCAACTTCAAGCTGAATTGGAGAAAGTAAAAATTGATCTAGAGAAATCTCTTAAGTGGACTTGGCCCTCAGATGTTGTCACTGCCATGTACTTCAACAACAGTGGAAACAGGCAGGGAATTGGGTTCCAAAAGGAGAAAATTCCTTACAACCCTCACAGTAAGTACGTCACTGTTCTTGATAACTGGCTTTGTACCCACTGTGGGAACAATGGGCACTTCAAAGAAAATTGCCAGGCCAGGGTTCAATCTGTTCAGAAGAACAAAGTGTTTGCTGAAAAAGTAACTACTAAAGGGGGACCAGGTACCACTCGCAAAAATCGCATCTTGCTTGCATGGACTAGAAAAGCTCTTATCCACCCTTTTCCTCACTACAAGGGACCCAAACTAGTTTGGGTTCCTAAATCTAACCCATAATTTATATGTGCAGGGAACAGTGAGAGAAAGCGAACTGCAATGGATCATGGACAATGGATGCTCAAAGCACATGACTGGAAATACCATGGATTTTCTCTCACTGAAAGCCCTCCAGGGAGGGAATGTATCTTTTGGAAATGGGAAAAAGGGGTACATTCTCGGTATCGGAAAGGTTGGAAAGTCTCTTTCACACTCAATTGAGAATGTGTACTATGTGGATGGTGTTTACCGTGAAAATGGAAATAACAATTAAATTTGTTGATGGGACTCTAAAAATACGGGATCTATTTTTATGCTAGTTGTTAAGCAATTGATGCTATGTGTATGAGGTTTAGAAACGAAATAAGAGCTAAAGATAAGGTGATAATCAAACCGAGAGGCTAACAATCGGGGCCTCGAGCTTGTTGATTCGGGGACCTCGAGGTTGATTCCGTGGCTCGACAGTGAGCTATCGGGCGATCGGGGTATGACTAATAGCTATAATAAAATTGGCGAAGGCTCTTTATGGCCAATGATAAGCAATAAATGATGAACAAGTATGAAAATAATAAATGAAAGCAATAATAACAAGAAATTATGTTAGAAAGTAGAGAGAATGTACTTGTATATTCGTGTGGAGTAACTAAAGCAACTGAGGGTTAGAAAATGATAAGGATCCCCTTTATATAGGAGGGGAGTCTCAACATAGTACAAAATGTATTAAAGACAAAGAAGCGAAGATGAGACAGCTAGATGTGACACCCTGATTCAGGGTTAGGGTAGTCCACCGGGCTCTATCTGCCCTAGCCGTGTACCTTGGGAACTCCCCATTTCTTTCAATATATCCGTTGATCCACACGGCTCTGAGATCAAACATAGACAACCCTCAAAGGTTAACCTCGACCCCAGTCTCGAGCCTCGGGAAGTGTCCTTGTGGGGCATCATAGTGACGGGGAAATTGGACCTCCCGATTTTACCTTACACAGATAGTCTTCGCGTTTCTTAGAGTGAAAGTGAAAAGAAACGACCTTGAATTTTCTCCCCCCCCCCCCGATACTCTTGTAATGACGATAGTCATAAGGTGCCAAAAAGACAATGCACATGCAGCCCTTGAAGGCCTTCGCATTGATTATGGCAGTTAGCCGTCCCTTGGCCTTCTTCGACGCGCACGAGGGGTTTCTATAAATACTCCCCTTCTCGTTCTTTCCAACTTACTGCATTTTCGAACCCTAGAAAAGGCTCCTTCTGTCTTTACTCTCGTTCTTCTTTAAGAGCGCAACTTCCCTTTTTCATCATAAATTTTCTAGGGATGGCGAAAACTTCTGCCTCTATTTCTCAGGAGAATGTGACCTCGTCCTCCTCACTTCTATCTCAGGGTGAAGTGGCAATGCCTCCTCGTGCTGAGGAATGCGTCCCCGGAATTTTCGCGATGGCTTCTGATTTCAAGGTCGAGAGGCCCTCTTCGAAGCCGGGGCACCGTGAGCCCGTGACTCAGTACATTAGCTCAATAACAGATATCGGAAGAGTGAGAGCTGATTGTCGCTGGGGGACGTAGTGTTTGTGGAGATCTCCACTCGAGGGGAGGATATTACAACATACAAAGCTGGTTTCTAAGTGAGTATACTTACCTGTTTACCCTAGGGCTAGTGGGACCGTCCTCGCCCGTGATCAACCCCGTGATTCTTGACTTCTGCCAACGGTATCAACTGACCCTTGGCCAAATTCATCCTTCATTCTGGCGTGTTATTTATATGATCAGGTACTATGTGAACATGGTCGAAGAGATGCCCTTCTCCCTCGATCAATCATCTGATCAGGATGCACTGCCCTCATTTCTTCCGCGGGGGTCTAATTAAGCTCCTTTGCCGAGCCCCAAGGGCCCTTTTCGCCTATACCGAAGAGCTCGAGAACGGGGAATGGATAAGCCGGTTTGTCCGAGTAAGGACTTCTGACCTGATCCCGGCGGAAAGGATGTCGTTCCCCGAGAGGTGGAATGTGGAACGTAAGTAGACATGTTATCTAGCGTTCCCTTGATTTTCTTTGACTACGTTCAAATGTACTGAATTTTTCTTACTAATGCAGCTGCAGCAGTCTATCCTGGCACGGTTATGGACCTCCCGAATTGGGTCGGTCGTCTGGACTCGGTTTGCCCATATGCTAAGCGGGTGTGGCGTGATTTATCTCAAGCTCGGTGGGAGGTTAAAGATCACGGTGAGCCTTTACCCCTGCTATAGTCATATTTTTTTTACCTGAGTCGCTATTAGCAGCGTTCTCGTTTCTTGCGTTTACCCCTTGCGCTTGTGTAAGCCTGGGAGAAGTCCCCTTGATGAAGGGAGCATTGCCTGGTGAGAAGGTGCTTTGGTATCTGATGAAGGGAAAAAGAGACAACGGGATCCATCGGACGGGCCCTTGGAATCCAAGAAGATTAAGGCGGAAGAAACTAAGGCCGACCCGGCAGCCCTAACTTCGAAAATGGCAGGAAATCCTCGAGTTGAAGGTGAGGGAGAAAATTGCTTCTCGACGGCACCCGAGGGAGCGATAAACCTGGACGACCCTTGGGCCGTGGAGATGGTGGCTTCCGAGCCGGAGTCTGATGTCGCTGCGATCCAGCTTTGTAGCGAGGAGACAACTGAGGTGGCATCAGGTATTGCCCCTGAGCTAGTTGATGGCCGGGGTTTCCCTCGGGCAGGGGTGCCTTTGGTAGATGGTTCGAAGGGGCTTAGTCCTGGGGCCCTGAATGGACAAGGGATGGTCCTGGTCGATCCTGCTAGTGCCGTGGTCGTGATTGATTCTCTTCAGGGAATGACCTATCTACTAAGGGAGGATGCCTATCACGACCCCAGTTCACCCTCCATGAACATGTCGTGATGGCACCTAGTTCCTACAACTAGGTAAGCCTAACAGTGCGGAATAATAAATTAAAACTGAACATACGGAAATAACAACTGTATATAAGGCCACTCAGCCTATACAACTTAAAATATGCGGAAGTCTACAACTAAATCCCAAAACCCGGAAACTCACGGGAAACACAGGCTAATAGAATGTAGTAAACTGCTCTACACCAGAATGTCTAAACAACATGAAAGGAAAGAAAAGGAACTATCTACTAAAGCCGGAATAGAGTAGAGACTCCTGGTCTGCGAACGTAGCAGATATACCTCAAGTCTCAGCTAGGACTCTCCACCACGAGGATGATACGTCTGGGAGGAAGTACCTGGATCTGCACATGAAAAACATGCGCAGGAAGGGCATGAGTACACCACAGCGGTACTCAGTAAGTGCCAAGCCTAACCTCGGTTGGGTAGTGACGAGGAAGGTCAGGGCCCTACTGAGGTAACATAATAAATAATGAGATAACAGAAATAGTTTAAATAAAGTCTACAGGGAGAATCTAAACCAGGTAAATAAGGAAGAACAGTAATAGAAAGCAAAGGTAACAATACACGAAAAACTGCCCTCAGAAGGAATAGTAGCCGGGGGATCTCTTGGTATCCCGAGGATCTCTTGGTATCCTCATCATCAACACTGGGGATCTCTCGGTATCCCGAGGATCTCTTAGTATCCTCAATAAGTAAGTCGGGGATCTCTTAGTATCCCGAGGATCTCTCGGTATCCTCAATAAGTAAACCGGGGATCTCTTGGTATCCCAATATATATATATATATATATAGAAACACATGTACCAGGGATCTCTTGGTATCCCGCACCCTCAGTCCAGAATATCTCAAGTACATAGGGATCTCCCAGGAAGCCGTCCCGTAGTCCCAAATTAAACACACAACAACAACGATTCCTAAATCTCGGAACAATGCTAAAAATCAGGACACGAAGTAGTAAATTATAGCCTAACATGCTTCACAGAGTACAAATAGCACAGTTAAAGCAAATAAGCAGGTAAGCCAGCTAAACATGAGTCTCTAAGCTAGCACAGGTACAAACTTACAGTTAAAATGAACAAGTAAACAAGAAAGCTCAATTTAAATACTTCAAGTAGAAACGGATTTACAACAATTAGCTCAACTACGCGCTCGTCACCTCACGTACGGGGCATTCAAATATTCAAGATCATATCCTAAGGGAAAAAGGTCCCCCACACAAAGTTAGACAAGCCACTTACCTCGAACCGGCTCAATATCAACTAGAAATCACGCTCTTGCCATGAGTATCCGACTCCAAATGGCTCAAATCTATTCAATTATATTACACATTGTAAATAACATCGCAAACACCTGGTTTTGCTAATAAATTCAAAGCTACGGCGTAAAATTAGGTGAAATGACCAAAATTCCCTCCAGGCCAACGCCCCGGAATCGAATAATTTTCACATTTTCAGAACCCTCGTACTCTCACGAGTCTAACCATATAAAAATCTCCTAAATCGGAGGTCAAATGCTCACTCAAAACTCCATAATTTAGCCAATGAAGTTTTACCCCAAATTATCCAATTTTGATCCTAAATTCGAATTCCAATGATACATTTAACTATATAATGATGAAATATAACTAGAAGGGATTAAGCAAACGTTACCCAAATAGTCTTCTCTTCAAAACCCACTCAAATCACCCTTACCCGAGTTCTTAATTGATTTTTGTAACTTATGAACTCAAACCCTCGAAATTTCTATTTCTGCCCAGGGATTTCCGCTTCTGCGGACAAGGGACCGCATCTGCGGTCCCGCTTATGCGGAACAAATGCCGCTTCTGCGGCTATTAACTAAAATCTAGGGGTTCCGCTTCTGCGGTCTTAAACCGCACCTGCGGTAGCCGCTTCTGCGAAATACTTATCGCTTCTGCGGTTTCTCACCAATGACCCAGGGCCGCATTTGCGACTTATACCTCGCAGGTGCGTAACCGCTTCTGCGGTCAAACTTCCGCGCCTGCGGAAACTGAAGGGAGCCCAAATTCTGCTCCTGCGATGGGATGGCCGCTTATGCGGCTCCGCTTCTGCGGTTCCCAAGCCGCAGAAGCGAAAATACCAAAAGAGAGAAAAAACCAGCTGCTGCAACACTTCAAAAATTCTTCCGTTAACCACCCGAAATCATCCCGAGGCCCCCGGGACCTCAACCAAAAGCACCAATACCACCTAATACCTTATTCAAACTTGCACCAATCCTTAAAACACCTAAAACAACACCGGAAACCCGATTAAATCAAAGATTCAAGCCTAAGAACTACAAGTTTCCTCCAAATACGCTTTCGATCAAAAACCTAACCAAAACACGTCTGAATGACCTGAAATTTTGCACACACATCCCAAATGACATGACGGAGCTACTGCAACTTCTGGATTCCAATCCGACCCTCGGATCAAAAACTCACTATCGGACCGGAACTTCAAAAATTCAAACTTCGGCATTTCAAGCCTAAATGAGCTACGAGCCTCCAAAATACATTCCGAACACGCCCCCAACCCCAAAATCACCTAACGGAGCTTACGGAACCATCGGATTCCCATTCCGAGGTCGTCCTCACACTGTTCTGATTACAGACCATTTTTCAACACTTAAGCTCTCATTTAGGGACTAAGTGTCCCAAAACTCTCCAAAACTTAACACCGAACGTCCCGGCATACCAAAATAGCAGAAATGAACTTAGGGGAAGCAGTAAATGGGGAATCGGGCCGTAAATTCCAAAACCGACCGGCCAGGTCGTTACATCCTCCTACACTTAAACATTCGTTCGTCCTCGAACGAGCATAGAGAACATACCTGAGGTAGAGAAAAGATGGGGGTACTGGCTGCGCATATCCTGCTCGGTCTCCCAAGGCACCTCCTCGGCCGACTGACCCCGCCACTGAACCTTCACTGAAGCGATGTTCTTTGACCTCAACTTCCTGATCTGACTGTCCAAAATAGCCACTGGCTCCTCAACATAGGATAGATCCTTGTCCAGCTGGACTGAACTGAAATCCAACACATGCGACGGATCCCCGTGATATCTCCGGAGCATCGAAACATGAAATACCGGATGAAATCCGGCCAAACTGGGAGGTAAGGCGCTCATAGGCAACCTCCCCAACTCGCCTCAAGATCTCAAAAGGGCCAATAAACCTCGGACTCAACTTTCCTTTCTTCCCAAACCGCATGACGCCCTTCATAGGCGAGACCCGAAGCAGAGCCCGCTCACCAACCATATGTGAAACATCACGGACCTTCCTGTTCGCGTAACTCTTCTGCCTGGACTGCGCTGTACGGAGTCTATCCTGAATCACCTTAACCTTCTCCAATGCATCCTGAACCATCTCTGTGCCCAATAGCCTGGCCTCGCCTGGCTCAAACCAACCCACCGGAGATCTGCACCTCCTATCATATAAAGCCTCATACGGCGCCATCTGAATGCTGGACTGGTAGCTGTTATTGTAAGCAAACTCCGCCAGTGGCAAGTAATGATCCCAAGAACCTCCGAACTCAATCACACACGCACGGAGCATATCCTCAAGAATCTGAATAGTGCGCTCGGACTGCCCGTCCGTCTGGGGGTGAAATGCTGTGCTCAACTCCACCCGAGTGCCTAACTCCTACTGAACGGCTCTCCAGAACCGCGATGTAAGCTGAGTACCTCTATTTGAAATGATAGAAACTGGAATACCATGTAAAGGGACGATCTCCCTGATATAAATCTCCGCCAACCGCTTCGATGAATAAATGGTACACAAAGGAATGAAATGAGCGGACTTGGTCAGCCGGTCCACAATAACCCAAATGGAATCAAACTTCTTCAAGGTCCGTGGAAGTCCAGATACAAAATCCATGGTGATGCGCTCCTATTTCCACTCCGGAATCTCTATCTGCTGGAGCAACCCACCCGGGCGCTGGTGCTCATACTTCACCTGCTGGCAGTTGAGGCATCTAGACACATAAACAACTATATCCTTCTTCATCTGCCTCCACCAGTAGTGCTGCCTCAGGTCCTGATACATCTTCGCGGCACCCGGATGGATGGAATACCGCAAACTATGGGCCTCTGCTAGAATCATCTCTCGAAGGCCATCAACATTGGGCATACAAATCCGGCCCTGCATCCTCAATACTCCATCATCTCCAATGGTCACATCCCTGACATCACCACGCTGAACCTTTTCCCGAAGGACAATCAAATGAGGGTCATCATACTACCGCTCCCTGATACGATCAACTAAGGAGGACCGGGAAACCACACAAGCTAGAACTCGACTGGGCTCCGAAAGATCCAATCTCACGAACTGGCTGGCTAAGGCCTGAACATCCATCGCCATAGGCCTCTCTGAAGCTGGTAAATATGCCAAACTCCCCAAACTCTCCGCCCGGCGACTCAAGGCATCCGCCACCACATTGGCCTTGCCCGGGTGATATAGGATAGTGATGTCATAATCCTTCAGCAGCTCTAACCACCTCCTCTGACGCATATTGAGATCCTTTTGCTTGAGCAAGTGCTGCAAACTCCGATGATCAGTATAGATCTTGCAAGGCACTCCATATAAATAATAACGCCAGATCTTCAAGGCATGAACAATGGCAGCTAACTCAAGGTCGTGGACAGGGTAATTCTTTTCATGTATCTTCAACTGCCTGGACGCGTAGGCAATCACCCTACCGTCCTGCATCAACACTGCTCCCAAGCCAACTCTCGAGGCGTCACAATAGACAGTATAAGACCCCGAACCGGTAGGCAACATCAAGATAGGGGCTGTAGTCAAAGCTGTCTTGAGCTTCTGAAAGCTCGCCTCACACTCCTCTGTCCACTGAAATGGGGCACCCTTCTGGGTCAATCTAGTCATAGGGGCAGCAATCGATGAAAATCCCTCCACGAAACGACGGTATTAACCCGCCAAGCCAAGGAAACTGCGAATCTCTGTAGCTGAGGACGGCCTGGGCCAACTATGCACGACCTCTACCTTCCTCGGATCCACCCGAATACCCTCACTAGAAATCACATGGCCTAAGAATGCCACAGAACTCAGCCAAAACTCACATTTTGAGAACTTTGCATATAACTTTTTCTCCCTCAAGGTCTGTAGCACGGTCCTCAGATGCTGCTCATGATCTTCCCGACTCCGGGAATACACCAGAATATCATCAATAAAAACAATCACGAACGAGTCATGATATGGCCTGAACACACTGTGCATCAAATACATGAAAGCTGTAGGGGCATTGGTCAGCCCAAATGACATGACAAGGAACTCGTAATGGCCATATCGAGTCCTGAAGGCAGTCTTCGGGATATCTGGCTCCCGAATCTTCAACTGATGGTAACCTGAGCGCAAGTCAATCTTAGAAAACACCTGTGCGCCCTGAAGCTGGTCAAACAGATCATCAATGCGAGGCAAAGGATAACGGTTCTTCACTGTAACCTTGTTCAACTGGCGGTAGTCAATACACATGCGCATAGAACCATCCTTTTTCTTCACAAACAAAACAGGAGCACCCCACGGTGAAACACTGGGTCGAATAAAACCCTTACCAAGCAATTCCTGCAATTGATCCTTCAACTCCTTCAACTCAGGAGGAGCCATACGATACGGAGGAATGGAAATGGGCTGAGTGCCCGGCAACAGATCAATGCCAAAATCAATGTCTCTATCAGGCGGCATGCCCGGAAGATCAGCTGGAAATACATCAGGATAATCCCGTATCACTGGAACAGAATCAACAGAAGGGGTATCAACACTAACATCCCTCACATAAGCCAAATACGCGGCACACCCCTTCTCAACCATGCGCTGAGCTTTAAGAAAAGAGATAACTCTACTGGGAGTGTGATCTAAAGTACCACTCCACTCAACACGCGGGATACCTGGCATAGCCAGCGTCACGGTCTTGGCGTGACAATCAAGAATAGCAACCAATGCTCAAACCGGGAGGGCGAAGACCCTAGGGAGGAGAGATGTTGCCTTGCTTACTTTTGGAGATGTGTCGGTAGTGGCTCAGGAGGAGATAAAAATGAAGGCGAAGCCCCCGGAGGGCAAGATGCCATTGAAGGACCCGTAGTTGATGGGATGCAACCCTCGGTGAACCCATTGGAGACGCAGGCTCAATGATAGATTAGGATTCTATTTGCTTTTCTCTCTATAAGGGTTTTTCCAATACTTGTAAACATTCCCCCTGGGGGTCATAAGAAGTTTTTTGCTTCCTATCCTTTCTTTCGCTTTCGTGCGGGCTGGCGACAATGGCTCTTACGCCTTGGGTTGAAGTGACCTTTTTGCCCTGGGGCATTTTCAGTTAACTATTTCGGGCCTAGTCTCCGAGTCAGGTTTCGACTCGAGCTCATTCGACCCTCAAGTTTTCGGATTTGTGTGGGCTGGCGACAATGTCTCTTACGCCTTGGGCCGATGCAGCCTTTTATACGGGCTGGCTACAATGGCTCTAACGCCTTTTTGCCCTGGAGCATTTTTAGTGTAAGTTGGCGACAATGGATCTTATGCCTTTAGGTCAAAGCGATCTTTTATGTGTAAGCTGGCGTTTGAGCTCTTATGCTTTTTGCCCTGGGGCATTTTCAGGTAACTATTTTAGGTTCTGTCTCCGAGTTGGGTTCTAACTCGAGCTCATTCGACCCTCAAGTTTTCAGATTTGTGCGGGGCTAGCGACAATGGCTCTTACACCTTGGGTCGAAGCGACCTTTCATGTGGGCTGGCGATAATGGCTCTTACGTCTTGGGTCTAAGCGACCTTTTATGTGGGTTTTATTTTTCCCTCGTTAAGGAATTTTTGCGATAATTTTTTCCTGACTCTTCGACGGTTCGAGAAGAACCTCGATTACGAGTCATTTTACGGCGATGATCGAGTACCTCGGGAGGTTTGGCTCGGAGGCTGAGTATCTCGAAGCCTGTGATTTGGATCTGACATGGTCAAAGCTCTTTTGCCTATGTCGAGGGTAGCCTGTTTAACTGGTTCTTTTTGAAGTAGATTCGAAGTAATTGAAGGCCTGTGATTTTGTAGCGACGGTTGGGCGTCCCCGAGTCGCGTTAGTTTTGCTGGTACAGCCTTATGACCGTAGTCATTTGTGCTTGGCCAAAGCCATTTTTGATCCCAAGTGAAGTAGTTTGGGCGTCTATATCGAGGGTATGCCTTTTAGGGGTCTTACAAGTTCGATATATAGCCTAAACTTTGCGATCGGGTTTATGCCTTTAGCAAGGTCTTCCAAAATTTTCATGCTGTTGAGGTCTTACAGTTTTTAGATACTTGGTACAAGTATAGTTCATGCCTTGCTTGAGGTATTACAGATGTTGCCACTTGGTACAAGTGTGATTCATGCCTTGCTCGAGGTCTTACAGATGTTGTTGCTGCCTTATATAGGTCTTACGAGACTGAGTCTTCCCGCTCGGGGTCTTATGGCCTCAGGATTTTCTTTAATGAAGTGCTTGGCGACAGTCCCCTAGTCAACAAGGGTATCCTGGCTTGGGAGCTGTTTGCTTGTAAGCTTGGTATTGCCTCATTGAGGGCTTACAATTTTGGCGACTCCGACCCTGAGGTCATGCGACTTGGCGCCAGTCTCCGAGTGTTCGGGAGACTTTCGGTTTTGGAGATGCTTTATGATTTTGATGTCGCCTTGTTAAGGGCATATGAGTTTTGGAGTTCCGAACCGGCGGTCGCTCGAGTGTTGAATTATTGACGCCAGTCTCCGAGTGTTCGGGGCCTTTTTGGTTTTGAAGATGCTTTTTGCTAGAACATTGAGTTTCCTTTGAAGCGTGAAATGCTTTGATGAAAAAGTGTTCTCCGGTTACTTGGTACAAGTATACATATTTTTGTTGTTAAGGGCTCGATTGCTCTATATGGGCACGATTCGTTCGACCATTTGGCCCGGTACATTACTTTCCTATCGATGCCCCATTTTGAGATATCTTGGCCATCCCGAGTAGGTGACCCTTCGGGGGGAATGCCCCCCAGTATTGGAGGTGGATTGCAAAAGAAAACCTTAAATACTTGTTGAGCCTCTTTAGGTAGCATATGGTTGTTTCCTCGTTAAAAACCTTGCCGGTAAAACCCTTCTAGGGACAAAATCTGGTTGAAGGAAAAGACTGCAACGCATGCTCGAGTGTCTTTTCGGAATTTTAAATCGGATACTCTAGCAATAATACTGTTTTAGCATTGATATGTTCGAGTTGCTTGGAAGCTGTTCGCCCTCCATGGTAACGAGTTTGTAAGACCCTTTGCCGCTACCCTGAGGACGCGGTATAGTCCTTCCCAGCTTTGGCCTAGCTTTCCTTCATTGGGGTTTCTAGTGTTAAGAGTGACTTTCTTTAGTACCAAGTCCCCGACTCTGAAATATCAAAGGTTTGTTCTCCTGTTATAATATCTTTCGATCCTTTGCTTTTGGGCAGCCATCCGGACCAGCGAAGCTTCTCATTTGGCATCTAGTAGTTCGAGGGTCGTTGTCATGGCCTCGTTGTTCGAGCTCTCGGTGGTATGTTGGAATCTGGCACTCAGCTCCCGACCTATACTGGTATCAAAGCCTCGGCGCCGTATACTAGAGAGAAAGGTGTTTCCCCTGTGCTCGATTTTGAAGTTGTTCGGTATGCCCATAGCACTTCGGGCAATATTTCTCTCCACTTTCCCTTGGCGCTTTCCAGCTTCTTTTTTAAGTTTTTGATGATGGTTTTATTTGTGGACTCAGCCTGGCCGTTTGCACACGGATGGTAGGGAGTCGACATGATTCTCTTGATTTTGTGATCCTCAAGGAACTATGTTACCTTGATTCCGTTGAACTGCCTTCCGTTATTGCACGTTATCTCGTAGGGAATCCCGCATCGGCATATAATGTGATCCTAGATGAAGTTGATGACTTCTTTTTCTCTTATTTTCTCGAAGGCATGCGCTTCCACCCATTTTGAGAAATAGTCAGTCATAAATAAAATGAATTTAGCTTTACCTGGTGCCGTCGGCAGGGGCCCGACGATGTCCATTCCCCATTTCATGAATGGCCACGGCGATAAGACCGAATGTAGTTGTTCGCCGGGTTGGTGAATCGTAGGTGCAAATCTCTGGCATTTATCACACTTTCGAACAAATTCCTTGGTGTCTTTCTCCATGTTATCCCAGTAGTAGCCTGCCCTGATCACCTTTCGGGCTAAGGAGTCGGCGCCAGAATGGTTTCCACAAGTGCCCTCGTGAATTTCTCGAAGTACATAGTCTGTATCCCCTGGCCCCAGACATATTGCTAGGGGGCCATCGAAGGTTCTTCTGTATAGAGTCTTGTTTTCATCGAGCGAGAACCAGGCTGCTTTGGTTCGCAGGGCCCTTGATTATTTTGGATCTGCGAGCAATTTTCCATCTTTTAAATAACCAATATATTTGTTTCTCCAGTCCCATGTAAGGCTGGTAGAGTTAATCTCGGCATGACCTTCCTCAACCACTGATTTATATAGCTGAATAACAGCCCCGGGGAGTAGTTCATCTTCTTCGATAGATGATCCCAAGTTTGCGAGGGAATCGGCCTCGCAATTCTGCTCTCGAGGTACGTGGACCAAGGTCCATTCTTTGAAATGGCGTAATGCGACTTGGATTTTATCCAAGTACCTCTGCATCCTGTCTTCCCGGACTTCGTAGCTCCCATTCACCTGGTTTACTACCATGAGTGAATCGCATTTTGCCTGGATGGTCTCAGCTCCCAAGCTTTTAGCCAGCTCTAAACCTACAATCATAGCCTCGTACTCGGCTTCATTGTTATTTAATTTTGCAGTTTTTATAGATTGTCTGGTGACGCCGCCCGTAGGTGGCTTCAAGACTATACCGAGTCCGGATCCTCTCATGTTTGTGGCGCCGTCGGTGAACAGGGTCCATACCCTGGAAGATGTGCCAGATTTTAGTAAAAGTTCCTAATCTACTTCGGGCACGAGGGATGGCAAAAAGTCGGCCACCAAGTCCGCTAGAATCTGGGACTTGATGGCCATTCGAGGTTGATACTCGATCATACCCCTCGAGTTTGATGGCCCATTTGGCCAATCGGCCAGATAGCTCGAGTTTGTGCAATATGTTCCGGAGAGGATATGTCGTTAGAACGCAAATACGATGGCATTGAAACTAGGGCTTCAATTTTTGTAAGGCGCTTATTAACGTGAAATCCAATTTTTCTAGGTGCGGATACCTAGTTTCGGCATCTCCTAGGCACCGGATTACGTAATAAACAGGGAATTACGTACCTTCCTGTTCTCGAACCAGCATGCCGCTTACCGCTATTTCTGATACGGCCAGGTATAGATACTGTGTTTCGTCCTCATTAGGCATATGGAGCATAAATGGACTTGTCAGATATCGTTTGAACTCCTCTAAGGCGTGTTGGCATTCTGGAGTCCATTCAAAGTTATTTTCCTTTTGAGTAAAGAGAAGAAATGATAGCTCCTGTCGGATGATCTTAATATGAATCTGCCTAGAGCCGCTATTCGCCCTATCAACCATTGCACGACCTTTACATTATTTACCACCGTGATTTCTTCGATGGCCTTGATTTTATCGAGGTTTATCTCGATCCCCCTGTTTGATACCATGAAGCCCAGGAATTTGCCCGAACCCACTCCGAAGGCACACTTATTGGGGTTGAGCTTCATGTTGTAGCTTCTGAGGATGTCGAATGTTTCCTGCAAATAAGTCAAATGGTCCTCTGCGCACATGGACTTAACCAACATATCATCAATATAAACCTCCATGGATTTGCCTACTTGATGCTCGAATATTTTATTAACTAGATGTTGGTACGTAGCCCCCATTTTTTAATCCGAAGGGAATTACGTTGTAACAGTAGGTACCGTATTTTGTGATAACGAAGTCTTCTCCCTATCCTCGGGGTTCATCTGAATTTGATTATATCCTGAGTAGGCATTGAGAAAGGTGAGGGTCTCGTGGCCGGCCGTAGCGTTGATTAGACGATCGATGTTTGGCAATGGGAACGAATCCTTGGGGCATTGCCTTATTTAAGTCTTTATAATCTACGCACATTCTTAACTTATTTCTCTTTTTGGGTACCACTACTACGTTGGCCAGCCATTCAAGGTATTTTACCTCTCTAATAGACCCTATTTTAAGGAGTTTCGTTACCTCTTCCTTGATGAATACGTGTTTTACCTCGGACTGTGGTCTTCTTTTCTGCTTTACCGGTTTGAACCTGGGGTCGACACTCAGTCTGTGGGAGGTTATTTCCGGCGGAATTCCTGTCATATCTAAGTGGGACTAAGCGAAACCGTCGATATTGTTAATAAGAAATTGAATGAACTTTTTCCTGAGTTCGGGAGTTAATCCCGTTCTTAGGTATACCTTACGATCTGGGAGGTGTTCGATCAAAATAGTCTGCTCCAGATCTTCGATCGTTGATTTTGTTGCATCCGACTCTTCGGGGGCAACGAAGGTTCTAGAAGAGAAGAAATCTTCTCCGTCGTCCTCGGGGGTCTGTATGCTCTTAGACTCATCTGAGCTCGGGTGCGTTAGTGTCGGTGCCTCATGGTAAACTGCAAACATTTCTTTCGCCGCCTGTTGTTCTCCATATATGGTCACTATGCCATCCCTTGTGGGAAATTTCATCATCTGGTGCAGAGTCGATGTTACTGCTCCCATGCTATGTATCCATGGTCTGCCGAGCAATGCATTGTACCTCATGTCGCCATCGATGACTTGGAACTCGGTGTTCTGAACTGTGCTGGACGTGTCG
Source organism: Nicotiana attenuata (assembly GCF_001879085.1). Lineage (NCBI taxonomy): Eukaryota > Viridiplantae > Streptophyta > Magnoliopsida > Solanales > Solanaceae > Nicotiana > Nicotiana attenuata. Next base: position 186,555 of record NW_017672326.1, read on the forward strand.
ACCGGGAGGGTGATTTCTCCTTTTGTTGCTTCGCCGGTCATGTTGAAGCCGTGGAGAACCCGGGAGGCGGGTATGACCCGATCGAGCGGCCCAAGCTGTTCTACTACCTCCAACCTGATTGTGTTGGCAGAGCTGCCTGGATCCACGAGCACACATTTAACTCGAATGTTGCTCAAAAGAAATGAGATTACCAGCGCGTCGTTGTGTGGTTCTACCAAGGTCTCGAAATCCTCTTCGCTGAATGCGAGGGTGTCTCCGCCACGCGATCTCGGATCGGTGCTTCTTCTGCGGCAGATATTTTTGTCCGTTTCATTATGGGCCCTTGGGGAATGTTGGTCCCTCCAATAATCATATGAAAGACATGCCGAGGAATCTCTCCCTTTGCCCAGGTTGAATTTTGTCGAGTTTCCCCCGAGATATTTCGGCGCTCTCTCTAGAGAATCAAGGAACGTTGTCAACGCATTGGGCATCGCATGAGGTCGTATCCTCGGGGGTCGGCTTCAGTGCGTTCACAAGGTTCTGTAGTGGTATACCGACACTTGGAACAGCCATACCCTTTCCTCCGTGGTTCTCGAGGTAGCTGTTTTCGCCTTTATTTACTGAGTTAGGCATTCTGACCTGAAATTTGAAGATCTTGGACAAGAAAAAGCGTAAAAGATGACTTGCATTGTGTAATGAAACCAGCAAGAAAATAATCATTGTTATTTTTAGCCCCACGGTGGGCGCCAAACTGTTTACCGTGAAAATGGTAATAACAATTAAATTTGTTGATGGGACTCTAAAAATACGTGATCTATTTTTATGCTAGTTGTGAAGCAGTTGATGCTATGTGTATGAGGTTTAGAAACGAAATAAGAGCCAAAGATAAGGTGATAATCAAACCGAGAGGCTAACAATCGGAGCCTCGATCTTGTTGATTCGGGGATGCTATCGGGCGATCGGGGTATGACTAACAGTTATAATAAAATTGGTGAAGGCTCTTTATGGCCAATGATAAGCAATAAATGATGAACAAGTATGAAGATAATAAATGAAAGCAATAATAACAAGAAAGTATGTTAGAAAGCATATTGAATGTTCTTGTATATTCGTGTGGAGTAACTGAAGCAACAAATTACAAAATAATAAGGATCCCCTTTATATAGGAGGGGAGTCTCAACATAGTACAAAATGCATTAAATACAAAGAAGCGGAGATGGGACAGCTAGATGGGACACCCTAATTCAGGGTTAGGGTAGTCCACCAGGCTTTGTCAGCCCTAGCCGTGTACCTTGGGAACTTCCCATTTCTTTTAATATATTCGTTGATCCGCACGGCTCCGAGATCGAACATCAACAACCCTCGAAAGTGAACCTCGACCCCAGTCTCGAGCCTCAGGAAATGTCCTTGTGGGGCATCATAGTGGCGGGGAAATTAGACCTCCCGATTTTACCCTACACATATGGCCTGAAGTACACTCTCTTGAGTGTCTCTCAAATCTGTGATAAGGGGAACAAAGTAGAGTTCTTGTCTAATGTGTGCACAGTCACTAATCTGGTAACTGGTGAAGTGGTTTTGGTAGCCAAAAGGTACAAGAACATCTATGTTGCTGATTTTGAATCTCTGCAAGCTGGTGATATGAGCTGCTTGAAGGCAGTTGATAATGATGCAGAATTGAGGCATAGAAGATTGGGGCATGAAAGCTTATCACTTCTGAATACATTGATACAAAAGGACCTGGTTTGTGGTCTGCCAAATTCAAAGTTCAAGGAGCACGGAGTGTGTGATACGTGTTCTAGAGGAAAACATGTGAAATCATCTTTTAAGCCAAAGAAGGATGTTAGCACATCAAACCACTCGAACTCCTTCATATGGATTTGTGTGGTCCTATGAGAATACCAAGCAGAGGTGGAAAGAAGTAAATTTTTGTGATTGTGGACGACTATTCAAGATTCACTTGGACACTGTTTCTTAGAACAAAATATGAGACCTTCAAGGTATTTGTGGACTTTGTCAAGAAAATCCAAGTGAAGATGGAATCGAAAGTAGCCTACATCAGATTTGACCATGGGACAGAATTCGACAATGCCAAATTTGACGAATTTTGTAATGAAAATGGGATTACTCACAACTTCTCAGCCCCAAGGACTCCACAGCAAAATGGTTTTGTTGAAAGAATGAACAGAACTCTGGAAGACATGGCACAGACAATGCTTATTGATAGTTGAATTGCCAAAAATTTCTGGGCAGAGGCAATAAACACTGCGTGCTACTTGGTGAACAGGTGCATGATTAAGTCCTTCCTGAACAAAACCCCTTATGAGCTACGCAATCGAAGAAAACCAAAGATAACTCATCTGAGAACCTTTGGATGCAAATGTTATGTTCTCAACAACGGGAAGGACCAGCTTGGGAAGTTTGATGCAAAAAGTGATGAATGAATCTTTTTGGGATATTCCTCTCAAAGCAAAGCTTACAAAGTCTATAACAAAAGGACACAATGTGTGGAAGTGTTCATGTGATATTTAACGAGTCACCCTCTTCTAGCAAGGAAGGAAATAATGATGATCAAGACAATGAACCACTTTTGGTTCCTGGGGAAATATTTGATGTTTCAAATGGCAAGGCTGATATGATGAGCCAGATGAAGGAGGTAGGTGAAGACAATGTAACATCCTCCTCCATTTCTCAAGAGGAACCTGGTACTCCAATCACTACTACTGAATCTGAAGAAAGAGTTGGAGATGCAGTGCAAGGCACTCCACAGGTAGCAGAACGAGGAGTGCAGGGAAATCCATCCAATTTGCCCAGTTCCTCTACCAATCAAACTTCAGTCCCAAATTGGAAACACAAAAGCTCCCATACACTCGATAATATAATCACCCCTCTTGATTCTGGAGTTCAAACAAGATCAAAAACTAGAAATTCCCTGGCCTTCTCAGCATTTCTATCCCAAATAGAACCCAAAAGTATCAAGGAAGCCTTGAAGGATGTAGACTGGACTATGGCAATGCAAGAGGAACTACATCAATTTGAAAGAAACAAGGTATGGCACCTGGTACCTAGACCCTCAGACAGAACCATCATAGGGACCAGATGGGTATTCAAGAATAAGTTGGATGGGCATGGAAATACTACAAGGAACAAAGCAAGGCTTGTTGCCCAAGGATACAATCAGGAGGAAGGGATCGAGTATGATGAGACTTTTGCCCCCGTTGCTTGGATGGAAGCTATTAGGATCCTCATTGCCTTTGCATCACATATGGAATTCACCTTATTCCGAATGGATGTGAAGAGTGCCTTCCTGAATGATTTTCTTAAAGAAGAAGTCTATGTCAAGCAACCTCCAGGCTTTGAATGTCATGTACATCCTGAACATGTATTCAAATTGGATAAGGCATTGTACGGATTGAAGCAGGCCCCTAGAGCCTGGTATGAAAGGCTATCCAAGTTTATCTTGGAAAATGGTTTCACAAGAGGAAAGATTGATAATACATTGTTTTTGAAGAAACGGGGAAGGAACCCGCTCATTGTTCAGGTTTATGTGGATGACATCATATTTTGGGCTACAATAGACTCATTATGTGAAGAATTTGCTAAACTCATGGGAAATGAGTTTGAAATGAGTATGATGGGGGAACTGAACTTCTTCCTGGGTCTTCAAGTGAAGCAGTCCATAAAGGGAACGTGTATCAGTCAGCAGAAATACATCAAAGAACTTCTGAAAAGGTTTGATATGTCATCATCAAAAAGGGGGAAATTGATAGGTTTTCAATATCTTTGCCTTGTGTTTTGATGATCCAAAAAACTTAATGTCAAGAACCAGATAGGGAACCTGACTCACTTGGATTTCACTGCATTTAACGGATTCCAGCCAAATGTGAACTGCTATAGCTTTAGGAGCTGGGAAACTAAACAAGGACCTGCTACCCTTGTTGGTTCCCTCATAGTAGTACAAAGTCAGTTGGACACAACTGGAAATGAAGTGATTGCCTGCACTCTTTCTGCAGCACTGCACTGTTTCCGGCGCCCACTCATTCCCTGACCAACTAAAGTGCTCACATCATTTCAAGTGATGTGATCAGGGTGTACCAACATGAGTTTATATTGAAACATTACTTGAAGGTTTCAGTTTCTCATTCAAGCTTCTTGCAAAATCTTAGAAATCAATCCTCACGAGCTTGAAAAACAAAGTTGAACGCAACTATGGACCAGTTCCCAAAAGTTAGCATGTTGTTGTCCTAGTTGAGTTGTAACTTTGTGATTGTACTTATTGCATCTCCTAAATTGCTTAGATAGAAGCGTTGATTAGGAATCCTTTTGTAAATCCATAAACTCCCTGAGTTTACGTTGTGGCTAGGTTTAGTCATAAGCAAAAGCCTTTATAACCATAGAGTGACAAAGTGGCTTGTGGTGGGAACATCACAAGTTAGTTAAAGCCTTTGTAACTAGGATAGTTATAAAGTGGCTTGTGGTGAGAGCATCACAAGTTAGTTGAAATCTTTGTAATAGGGTTATTGCAAAGTGGCTTGTAATAGGGAGATTGAAAGTTAGTGAAGTTAAAAGCCTACAGGTGTAGGTCGTGGTTTATTGATCCCCTTATGTGGGATTTTTCCATGTAAAAATCCTCTACTCTTTTTACGTACAACTTTACTTGCATTCTGAGCAGAACCTCGTAAAGGACTAGGTACTCTACTGTTTGGTGAACTCACACAAACTAACAATTGGTATCAGAGTAGGTTCCTCCTATCAGGCTAACACCTAGGAAGGATCCTCATGGCTGCTCCACCAAATTTTGAAGAAGGTCAATCTACATACCGACCACATAGGTTCAATGGACAATACTATGGGTGGTGGAAAACAAGAACGCATGATTTTATCATGGCTTAGGATTCTGAGTTATGGGATATCATTTGCGATGGTCCTTATGTTCCAACCAAGGTACTGGAAGAACTGCCATTCTCAATGGCAAAAACCAGTAAAGAGTACACTGAAGCAGACAAGAAAGCTGTGGAGAAGAATTTTCGTGCCAAGAAAATTCTAGTATGTGGAATAGGACCTGAAGAGTACAATAGAATCTCTACCTGCGATACTGCCAAGAAGATATGGGAAGCTTTGCAAACAGCTCATGAGGGAACCACACAAGTAAAACAGTCTAAGATTTATATGCTCACTACCGAGTATGAACTCTTCAAAATGAGGGATGATGAATCCATTCAAAATATGCACACAAGATTCATTTCCATCATAAATGAGTTACACTCACTTGGTGAAACTATTCCTAGAAACAAGCTAGTGAGGAAAATCCTCAGCATTCTGCCTAGCCCGTGGGAAGGCAAAGTGAATGCTATTACTGAATCAAAGGACTTATAGGAGCTGACCATAGAAGAGCTGATCGGAAATTTGAAGACCTACGAATTAAAGAAAAAGATAGACTGCGAAAGAAGAGAACCAAAGAAGGAAAAGAACCTGGTACTTAAAGCTGATAACAATGATTCAAGTGAGGAAGACAGTGACATGGCTTACTTAACCAAAAGGTTTCAGAAGATGGTCAGAAGAAATGGTGAAATGCTAAAAAGGGACAGCTCTAACAGATCAAAGAACTATGATCTCTGTTACAAGTGTGGAAAGGATGGACACTTCATGAAAGATTGTCCCCTCTTGAAGCAAGAATTCTCCAAGAAACTATCATGAGAAAACAGCTAAGACGAACCCGGTTCCTTTCAAGAACTTCAAGGGAAAAAGATCCGCTGACAACATGATGAGACAAGCTCTTGCAGCATGGGGGGATTCCTCTAGTGAAAAAGAAGATGAACCAGGTACTGGTGATAGTTCCATGATGGCAGATGAAGGAGAGGAGATTGTACATGACTCAACTTTTACCTTAATGGCTCAAGCAGATGATGATGAAGGCGATGACAACAAAGAGGTAAATTTCAGGGATGTTCAGAGAAATCTAAAATCCTATTCTCCAAGAAAACTCTTGTCTTTAGCTAATGTATTAATTAATGCCTTTCATAGTATTGTGGAGGATAGGTATTCTTTGACCTTAGGATTAGCAGAATCTGAACAAACTAGAGACGACTTAGTGGCTGTAGTTACTGACCATAAGAAAACCGTTGAAAGTTTCAGAAAAGAAAAGGATGATCTTTTGGCAGAAATTATAGACCTAAGGGAAACAATATTGAAACCTTGGACTAAGTTAAAATTTGAAAATTCTGGAAAAGGAAAGGAGATAGCTAGTGAGGAACACATTAGGTTTGAAAATGAAATGACCACTATGAGAACTAGGATGTATGCTGATATTGAGAAAAACGAGCAACTCCAAACTGATCTGGAAAGATTAAAGAATGATCTTGAAAATTCCCTAAAATAGACCTGGTCCTCAAAAGCTACCACTGCCATGCATACTAATGATTGTGAAAATAGGAAGGGAATAGGGTTCCTAAGGAAGAAAACTCCTCACAACCCTCACAACACGTCTGTCATTGTCTCTAAAAACTGGCATGGTACCCAATGTGGGAACAATGGGCACTTCAAAGAAGATTTCCAGGCTAGGAATCAATCTGTTGAAAAAGGAAACAAAGTGTTTGCTTAAAAGGTGACTACAAAAGAGGGACTAGGTTCCACTCACAAAAAACACACATTACCTGCATGGACTAAGATAACTCTTATTCATCCTCTTGCCTACTACAAGGGACCGAAACTTGCTTGGGTTCCTAAAACTAACTCTTAATCTCCTTGTGCAGGGAACAGTGAGAGGAAGTAGTCAAAAATGGTTCATGGACAGTGGGTGTTCAAAATACATGACTGGGAACACCACATACTTTCTTTCACTAAAAGTCCTGCAAGGAGGGAGTGTATCCTTTGGCAATGGGAAAAGGGGGTACATTCTTGGAGTTGGAAAAGTTGGGAAGTCACTCACTCACTCTATTGAAAAAGTGTACTATGTCAATAGCCTTTAGTACAGTCTCTTGAGTGTCTCTCAAATCTGTGGTAAAAGGAAACAAGGTGGAATTCTTGTCCAAAATATGTACAGTCACTGATCTGGTAACTGGTGATATAGTACTGTGGCCAAAAGATACAAGAACATTTATGTTGCTGATTTCGAGTCCTTACAGAGTGGTGATCTGAGTTGTCTAAAAGCTGTTGATGATGATGCTGAATTATGGCACAGAAGACTGGGCCACGCAAACTTTTCTCTTTTGAACAAACTAATTCAGAAGGACCTGGTTCTTGGTCTGCCTATGACAAAATTCAAGATGCACAAAGTCTGTGATGCTTGTGCCAGAGGAAAACATGTGAAGTCCTACTTTAAGTCTAAAAGAGACGTGAGCACATCAAAGCCTCTAGAACTTCTGCATATGGATCTATGTGGCCCTATGAGAGAGCAAAGCAGAGGAGGAAAAAGATACATTTTTGTAATAGTGGATGACTACTCCAGATTCACATGGACTTTGTTTCTCAGAACTAAAGATGAAACCGTTGAGGTGTTTGTGGCTTTTGTAAAGAAAATCCAGGTGAAGATGGAGTCTAGAGTCGCATGCATTCGATCAGATCATGGGACAGAGTTTGACAATGTCAAATTTGATGAGTTCTGCAATGAAAATGGCATCACCCACAACTTCCCAGCCCCCAAAACTCCCCAGTAAAATGGAGTAGTAGAAAGAAAGAACAGAATTCTAGAAGAGATGGCAAGAACCATGCTAATCGATAGTGGAATTGCAAAGAACTTCTGGGATGAAGCTGTCAACACTGCCTGCTACTTGCTGAACAGGTGCATGATCAGATCACTTCTGAAAAACCCCCTATGAATTGTTGAATGGGAGGAAACCAAAGCTGACTCACCTAAGAACATTTGGGTACAAATGCTACGTTCTCAACAATGGGAAGGATCAACTTGGTAAATTCGATGCCAAGAGTGATGACGGAATATTTCTGGGCTACTCTTCTCAAAGTAAGGCTTACAAGATATATAATAAGCGAGCTCAATGTGTGGAGGAAAGTGTTCATGTTATTTTTCATGAGTCTTATCCATCATGTGAGAACAATGCTGAAGAAGATCAAGATGGAGAACCCTTGCTAGTACCTGGTGAAGTCATTAACATGACAAACAGAAAGGCAGATATGATGAGTCAAGTAAAAGAGCTGAGTGAAGACAATATTCCTCATCTTCAATGGAACCAAGTACTTCAATTACAACTACTGAAGCTGAAGAAAGAGTGGTTGATGCAGTTCAAGGAACTCCACCAGCAGCTGAGAGAAGAACGGAGGAAAACCATCCAAGCGAGCCATATCCTCTCAAAATAAACCTCAGACGTCTAACTGGAGACACTAAAGCTCTCATCCATTGGAAAACATTATAACTCCTCTAGATTCCGGAGTACAAACAAGGTCAAGAGCCAGAAATTCACTTGCCTTCTCAGCTTTTCTATCTCAGATAGAACCCAAGAATATCAAGGAAGCCTTGAAAGATGCATATTGGATTATAGCCATACAAGACGAGCTACATCAGTTTGAAAGAAGCAATGTTTGGCACCTGGTACCTAGACCATCAGATCGAACCATTATAGGAACCAGGTGGATCTTCAGAAATAAGCTCGATGAACATGGAATTACCACAAGGAACAAGGCCAGGCTAGTAGTTCAAGGCTACAATCAGGAGGAAGGGATTGACTATGATGAAACGTTTGCTCCGGTGGCTCGCAAGGAAGCCATTAGAATTTTAATCACTTTCGCATCTCATATGGAATTCACCTTGTTCCAAATGGATGTCAAAAGTGCATTTTTGAATGGACTTCTTAAGGAAAAGTCTATGTGAAGCAACCTCCAGGGTTTGAATATCATGAACATCCTGAATATGTTTTTAAACTAGATAAAGCATTGTACGGGCTGAAGCAGGCTCCTCGAGCCTATGAAAGTTGTCAAAGTTCCTCTTGGAAAATGGCTTTAAAAGGGGAAAAATTGACAACACTTTGTTCCTGAAGAAACGGGGAAGGAACCTGCTCATTGTTCAGGTCTATGTTGATGATATCATTTTTGGAGCAACAGCTGATTCTCTGTGTGAAGAATTTGCAAAACTCATGGGAAGTGAATTTGAAATGAGCATGATGGGGGAACTGAATTTCTTCTTGGGTCTTCAAGTAAAACAGTCTCCAAAGGTTATATCCATTTGTCGGCAAAAATACATCAGGGAGCTCTTGAAAAGGTTTGACATGGAAGCATCAAAGGTGATAGACACTCCCATTGCTACTGCCACTCGACTGGACATGGATGAAACTGGATCTCCTGTGAATCAAACTATGTATAAAGGCATCATTGGGTCTCTCCTCTATCCCACTGCCAGCAGACCTGATATTATCTTTAGTGTGGGGCTATGTGCAAGGTTTCAATCAAATCCCAAGGAATCTCATTTGAAGGCTGGCAAAAGAATACTAAGATATCTTAAAGGAACACAAGACCTGATTCTGTATTATCCTTCAGGTGACAGTTTCAATCTCATTGGTTATGCTGATGCAGACTATGTAGGTTATCTCATAGACAGGAAAAGCACTTCTGGAATGGCTCACTTCTTAGGTTCATGTCTTATTTCTTGGGCACAAGGAAGCAAAATTCAGTGGCTCTTTCAACAGCTGAAGCAGAATATGTAGCTGCAGCATCCTGCTGTGCTCAACTTTTATGGATCAAGCAGCAACTGGAGGACTTTGGGGTACTCACTGAGAGTGTGCCCCTTCTATGTGACAACACCAGTGCACTCAACATGGCCAAGAATCCAGTTCAACACAAAAGAACAAAGCACATTGATGTGAGGCATCACTTTCTGAGGGACAATGTGGAGAAAGGGTTGATATGTATGAAGTTCTGCAGCACAGAAGACCAAATTGCAGACATTTTCACAAAGGCTTTAAGCAGGGAACAGTTTGAAAGAAACAGAATGAAGTTGGGGCTATAAAAGCTCAATTGAGAACCTGATTTCTCTTTGTCTGGCTATGAAAATCACCTTCAAGAAATAACTGGCTAAAAGTGATTTCTGGCCATGTCTAACTCACTTTAATACCGTTGCAGGTAAACATGCATGATGAGTATAGAAGCTCTAGATGCAGTTCATGATTGATAAAAGAGGATTGAGTCTTTCAAATAAAATGTCAAGAACCTGGTTCTTGTACCAAAGGTTAGTAGTTCTGTGCATCCTTTAATACACGTCTTAAAAAGGGTGGAAAACCCAACTGCCATTTCATTCAACTTTTCAGATTTGCTGTCACATCTCTTCACTTTAAATCATTTCATCTCCCTCTGAAACATTGCATCTCTCCACGTCCAACCTCCGTTTCAGAACCGGTGCCTATTCCTCTCTCCTCAAAATTATCCTCTCCTAATAAAAACCCTCGTCTGTTCACTCTAACCACAAGGTCTCCAGTAGAATTTTCAAAAAGCATCGTCACACCTCTCTCTCCCTTTTCTCCTTCTCTTCAATGGTTGAGACAAACTCCGACTTCCCTGCCTCAATCATAACTATTACTGACAAATATATGAAGACTTCTGCTCCTACTGAGCCTTCCTTACCCTCTCTTACTCCTCCCACTGAAGTCACTCCTCACCCAGGTTTCCCGTCACTCTCTATTTTAGAAACCCCCAAAATTATTGCACCATCCCCTCAATCTTCTGAGGCTCCCACTAGTAAAAGACCCAATGGAGAACAAAGTCAAAACCCTGAGGTCATAAAGAGTTCTCCCATCGTTGCTACCGACTCTATGGTGACAGTAGTACTATTTGAGGAAGTAAAAAATGTTGTAACCGTTTTTGTGATGTCTGTTGATGGGGTACTGCATGAGATCATCTCACACAAAAATAAAGTACAAAGTGTGGGGGATGAAGGGGCCATTGTAACTGTTGAAGGGGATGCACTAGCAAATACTACTGGACCATCACATGAGGAACCTGATCCCTCTCCGGAGGACCCAGGTCAGGGCTCTCATTCCCAGTATAGTTCTATTCCTACATTCGCTGCTGTGCCCTTAGAAATACAAGTGCCTAAAATGAGATCTAGTGATGAGGAGGATCTAGATAATGTGGCTCTTGATGCGTTCATAGTTAAGAGGAGAGTTGTGTCCACTCCTGAGTCTGAAACCAAATGACCTGCTACCAGGCTTCAAGCCAAGGTGGCCTACGATTCTGCTCTTCAAAAGAGCAAGAAAAGTAGTAAGAAGAAAAGGAGAAAGTTGGTAAAAGACAATGTACCTGTAAGTGGTGAGGCAGTTCCTATAGTAGAGGTGGATGAGGAAACCCCAGATGAACCTGGTTCACTGGTTAGACGGTCGTTGAAAAAGAAGAAGCCTGTTTCAACAGAGAAGGGGTCAACCTCTAGGTCCAAGATGAAGGAGGTGGTGAGTGAGTAATCAATGTCTGATGAGGATGCGCTAGTCAAATCCAAGGAAAAAGGAAAAGTAAGTGGTGAGAAGTCGGGGAAATGCAAGTCTGAAATTTTTGACGAACCTGTTTCTGTGAAGAGAATGAGGAGTGAAATCAGCGTTGGCTCTGAACGTCTGCGACATCAAAAAGTTCTGCTGGGTCGTACATTTGACCCAGCAATCTCTGAGATGGCTGGTATGCGCCAAATCCTGGAAATGGTAGAGTTTCAATGCTGGAAGCACTTATTCCAAATGGATGCACCTAAGGTATATGAGGATGAGGTATAAAGCTTCTTCGCTAGCCTCTTTCCTGTTGAACTGGCCACATTTGTGCTTTGGTCAATGGAGTGGACATTGTCTTCGATGTAAAGTTTCTTGGAGAGATTCTTAAAGTTCCTACAGTTGGTGTGAAAAGTGTAAGGGATGTATGTTAGTTTAACTTAAGAAATGCCATATTCAAAGATAATGCAAACCAGACGGGGGAACATATGCATAAAAAAGCACTTCTTCTTGTGTATCAGCTGTTGTTCGAATTGGTTAACAAAGTTCTATTGCCTCGAGCTGAGAGAAGGTCAGTGACCTCTAAGTCTGACCTGTTCTTGATGGAACAACTGGACAGCTTTTCCCCTGTGAGTCTGCCTGCTATAATGATTGAACACATGCAAAAGTTTGCCTCCTTCAAGGATGGTAATCATGGGCTTCCCTACGGGTTCTTGCTTACTCAAGTGTTTAAATTCTTTGAAGTACCACTAGGGACAGGCACGGTAGGGACTAAGAAACAGACTTTCTCACAGACCACTTTGGAAGAATGCGAGTGCATAGAAAAGAATGGGGCGGGGGTAGGAAGTACATCAACCGTCTCACAGCTTATTAATGCTCAGAACAGTGCAACTGAGGAAATTCATCGATTGAAAGCCAGGAATGCTATCCTGGAAGGTCAGCAAGCCCAAGGGGTTCCCGTGTCAAATGATGAAGTGGCTCGTTTGACAAAGGAGAATGCTGATATCAAGGCGCAAGTAGAGAACTTGAAAGCAGAAGTGCTCAATGAGCAAAAGTCGGGAAATGCCCGAATAGATCTTGTTCTCCAAACACTTGTTGTAGCTTCCAAGCCTTTCACTCCTAGTTCCCCCTAAGTACCTCTTCAATGACCAGTGTCTAGAAATATTCTTTAAGTTTTCTTTGTTGTTTTGGCACTTGTTTTTGTTTTCTTTTTATGTGGTTGGGATGGAACACTACTGCTCCCGTTTTAACAAGTCCAATGTTGCCTTTTGCTTTTTAAGCAAAGGCATATTACAGTTTTATTAATATCAATTCTATCCTCTTTTATTATATAAGTGCTCTATCTCTATGTTTCTATTCTCTATCATGTTTATGTGCACATATGTGGCATGAGTTAGCTTGGCTGGACTTCTTGGTGTTGTTCTTCTGTTTGTGTCTTTTTAATGATGCTAAAAGGGGGAAAATAATAGTAATAAGTCAGGGGGAACTTATTGGGAAACATATGTAAGTAATAAGGGCAAAAAGTCAGGGGGAACTTGTGGTCTCCTGTTATTCAATCTGGTTCTCTGAGCTCTAACTCCTCTGTTGGCCCAAGATCAGTTGAAGTTTTGAAGAATGACAAATAAACTCAGTAAAGGACCAGGTCCATCTTAGGAGACACAGTTGTTATGGCTCATGCACATGAGATGCACGTGAAGAAGATAAGTCCTTGGGGATCAAGCAGCAATATCTTCTGACCTGATCGAAAAGATTGCATATGGGATAAGGGGAAGATGTCTCCTTATAAGAAGAGAACACATCCGGATAAGGGTTGGAGTTTGGATTGGTCTAGGACTCAAACTCAATGGAGGATCAGAAATTGAGTTACAATCCAACTCTAATTACTAATCTAATAAATAACTGAGTTGTTCTCTTTTACAGGTATGCACATACGCTGAAGTTAAGCAAAATTGAGAGCAAAAGAGCAAGGCTATTTGCAAGCAATTTAT
>NW_017672327.1:0-4155 GCF_001879085.1 Nicotiana attenuata
AACTACTGCCTTATAAAAAGGACTAAGCGGTCGCTGCAAATATAATCCGGTTTACAAGTCCGGAGTCGAATCCACAGAGAACTAAGGTTTAGCTACAACTGTTCACTATCACCAAGAAGACAAGCTTGAACAATTCCTAACTTATAGATATTAAGATTCTTGTGTTTAACTACTTAACTAACAAATTAAAATAGTAAATTAACAACTAACGATACTGAGGGTTAGAGAAAAGATTAAGGAGGTCTAAGAGTTATGATTTCCCCTATTGTCGGAATCCTTCCCGCTATGTCTTCTATAATTTTGCCTAAGTATTATCTACCGATCATGAGCACTCTTATTACCGTAAATCTCTCCCGAGTAATTTCGACAATTTACTAGACGCACTCTCCCAAGCTACGCAAGCTGGCTTTTAATACAGCTCACTTCAGATCGCACCCAAGGCTTCGTTATCCCTAATCCCACCTTTAAACCCTCGGTTATTGATCCCTCATATACTCTGGGAGTGGTGTTGTTTAACAATTACCTAAATATGCACTCTCTCCCGAGTTATGCATACTAAATAGGCACAGCTAATTGAGAGCTCTTCAACCAACCACAATATAAACGTAGTTGAACAAATAGAGAAAAGCTATGGCTCAATTATATAAAAACATAACAAGAATTTATCCTACAAAAGGTTCTATCAAAACTCTAGATAACAAATTAGCTATTCATAATAGTATGTAAAACTACAATACTAAAAGTCATAACCAACAATGAAAAATAGGAAGAGGAAGGAAAAAACTCGTAGAAGAATTCCCCGCCTTGCTCCCAATGTGTTCTTGCCTCCAAGGGTGTTGTCTAACCCTAAAGTAGTGTCTCTCGCCTCCTTAGGTCTAATTTGTGTCCAAATATGTCCTCTTTGTCTTGGCCGCCTCCTTTGTTTAATATAGGGTTTAGGACTTAAAATCCCATGTTTTGCACTTTAGTCCCTGAAATTTTCGCTTCCTGCCGCGGTTTTTCCGCGGTCGCGGTGGAACCGCGGCCAAACATGCCCTCTGATTCTTCAGTTGTCCGCGACCATCTTCTGCCGCGGTTCTGCCGCGGTCGCGGAAAAACCGCGGTTTTTCACCCTGTTCCGTTTAGAATTTGGGAGAACGTAAAACATGAAAGTTGTAGCCCTTTGAGTTAGGTTTCCAACCATATATTGTGGAGCCCAAATGGAGTTCTGAGCAAAAAGTTATGTCTATTTTACTAGACAGTACGCAATATGCCTCCTCAAGTCTTCGTTCGTACTTAATTATCAAATTTGACCCCCGAACACGATCCCGGCTTAATTCCTTGAGCTTTTACTCAGACTTCAAAGCTTCAAATCACTTAAATTCATTTTATAACATCTATATAGCTCGGAATCACACCTACAAGGCATAAAATACACAATTAGTGCAAAACACTAGCGATTAAAGCGCAAACTCAATTAAAGTGCAGTATATTAGAGTGTAATAAGCGACTAAAATACGTAATTATAGCCTATCATCATTGGTTTACATCACAGTTGGTTTAGCAAAATGATTTATTGAGTGCCTCCACTTAATAACTAAACTATTGCTTATGAGAACAAAATTATCTATATCAGTTTGATATAGGTTATATACGAAAGTATATTACATTCTCCCCTCACAAGTGGTTTCAGGGTCAGGAACCAAATAATTCCATCTCATTATTATTGATGTGCGGTGTATATTTTGATTAACACCATAACGCACAAAGATGGGTTCTCAAAGTTGAGGAAACAAGTTAGTTTTTCTAACATGAGGGGGAGACAAGATACAACAGTTGAGAAAAAGTTACATGGAATGAATTATCATTTATACATCTAGATTCCCGAATAAAATAATATGAACTTGAAGCTCATAAAAGGATAATTCATGTGCAATATATTGCAAAGCATGCCAAACGCATTTGCTGACCCAAAGAAAGTAACTATATTCTCATTGCAAATGCTCTTATTAAGTCCTAGAAGGACAACGTCTATGGTACGCTTAAAGCATATAGATAAATCGGTTTCAAATAAACTTCTTAATATAGAAGATGAGCAAATGATCAAAATGATCATAATAAGGAGGCAAGTGATCTAGAAGATCACATGACATAACACTTCATAAAATCTCAGGAGAGATTCAGGTACCTGAAAATATGAATGAAGAGATCTCTATGTCATGTCTTTATGAAAATAAAGCTGGAACCGATATAAAATGTTCGTCGATGATATCTATGTTAGCGCTAAGTATAGATGAGCATCTTAAGTATGTCGAATATAGACACAAAAATACTGGCCAAATGAAAGAGACACAATTCGAATAAAATTTGTTTCATACGAAAGACATATAGTTTTAGACCTTCAGTTCAAACACTTGAAAGTATGAGGCCAATGATATGTGCAATCAGTTTTCGATATCTTATTTGTCTAGCATGACATGAAAACTTGATATTTATCTAATTAAAGTCTATTATATGACTTATATGACAATCCTTGAAGGATTTAAATCGCTTGAAGCATATACAATTCTTGATCATGAAGTACTATATCCTAAATGCAATTTGTGCACATATGTATCTTGCTATAACTATAAGCATGATAATATGATAGCAAGAGTTTTCACCCCTATGTGAAGATATTGAAATGATGAATCCCACAAGATCATATGAAGACAATACATCTATCAGGGATGATGATTTCAAGGTGAAACAAATTCGTTGAAGTTAATATGGCTGATATTGTTTATCAAATATCTCCCAGCAATCTTTTGAAGATGGTGCACAAGATTGGAATGCAAATGCTTAAGGATGTGAATTGATGCTCTCATCAGGGGGAGTTAATACGCGTTGTACTCTTTTTCCCTTACAAGGTTTTGTCCTACTGGGTTTTCCTTGCAAGGTTTTTAACGAGGCAACCAAAAGGCGTACTGTTAGATATGTGTACTCTTTTTCCTTCTCTAGAATTTTTTTCCCACTGGGTTTTATTTTAGTTATGGTTTTAACGAGGCACATTATCTGTTGAATAGACATTCAAAGGGGAGTGTTATAAATAGAATTGTATTTATGGTGAATGTCTATATTTAGAGAGATTCTAGGGTTCATTGCTTGGTGGCTAAGTCACCCTCTCGCTATAAATAGAGGGTTCTATTCCATTGTAATTTATCCCAAATCAATAAGAATTCTCTCTCTCTACTTTTCTCTGTAATACTCTTCTTCTTCTTTTATTGTTTCATAACATAAACAAATTTAAGGCCTCTTATTATGGCTTGACTTTAGGCTTCCAACACCATTAAACCATCTCCCCCCTCCCCCCCACCCCAACACACACACACACAAAATTCCATATCAATAAGCAAATTCGGTTATATCTTGTCTGATATGATTTAACTTTCAAGAATTGAACTATATATCCGTAAATAAATATGCTTGATTCGGTAAATAATGGTGAGGTGTAACTAATCCAATTACATAGAAACAGTACAATTCACAACATTGTGAGAGTTGTTGCAGCATCGGGGTTAAATACTTAATTATTAAATAATTTAATCTTACACTTAATTATTAAATATGATAATACATATCATTTAACCGCAATTAAGTGATTAATAATATTTAAAAGACATGTATCTTATATTCATTGAGATTATTTTGTGGTCTATTTCAAATGTTATTTTTGTTAAGTTCAGTAGAAGATCATTAAAAACAACTCAACAAATCTGTAATGAAACACAGGAGATCTTTATAGTCATTTCTTCTAATCAATCTATAAGTGATCAAAATTCATAAGATCATTTCCTTTTCTCCACTTATGCCGCAACAGTGCTCGTATGCCAACAAACAGGTTTATTGGTAACAACATCCTCGTAGTTCCCTATGAACGGTGGCGGAGCCACATGCTTCCAAGGGTGTCAACTGACGCCCCTTCGTCGAAAAATTATATATATATATNTATATATATATATATATATATATATATATATATATATATATATATATATATATATATTATATATATTGACACTTTTTGATTTCTTGGTGAGTTTATTTTTTTATATTTTGATTCCGCTTAATAAAAATTCTGGCTCCGACACTGCCTATAAAATCCACTTTTTCGCGAACATGACAAAAGGGAGCCTA
>NW_017672327.1:4175-15579 GCF_001879085.1 Nicotiana attenuata
ACAAAAGGGAGCCTAGTACCTCTGTCCTACATATTTTGCACTTTCAAGCCAATTAGGTCTAAAGATTCCTCCCACTTGGAAATTCCAGAAGTGCACTCCTGGTAAATATTTGCATAATAGATAATAAATTATCCAAAAATAATCATTACAAAAATCAGCAAATAGTGATTCTGAAGTTGCCTGATAAGGTTCTGCTGCAAAAGACCAGCCGATTGGGAGTGCTGCCAACTATTTTATTTGCAGCTATCTGATTTCGGCTATATATAACGGCGACCCGTTGTTCTCAACTGACACGCGCAAAATATAAATTTACGCGGTGTTTGATGAAGATAATAAACTTACCCGTGATGATTCCTGCATGAATATAATTGTACTACTACTATATAGTAAGTGAAAAAGGATCAAAGTAGTTTCTAGACTATTGGAGTTGGTACAGTAATACTTTTCGTCCACCTATTTTGGAAATTGCCTCACCGTTTTCTTTTCGGCTCAAGACTACCGTTATTACTAATAGCCATGTTTGGTAAAAAAAAAAAAAACTTTAATTAATTTTCATGTGTCATCGTCCCATTGACCTTACTTAAAACTCAACCAAATTAAAATATTTTTCCCTTAGTCCAACCTTCTTCCTCTCCTTCTTCTGTTTCTTTCTCCTCTTTCCTTTCAAAAATCCTCCAACATCCAGAACTCTCTATGGTGAGCCAATGTAGAAGACAAAGGTGGAGGTCCTAGCAAAGACCAAATAGAACTCTGTTATAGTCGAAATTGGATGTGTAGTTGTCAGGAAATATACACCGAAAAATATTGCAAATGCTCAATGACCATTACCATCTCTACTATTGTTTATATATTCGGGTGAAAGTTGTATGACGTAAAGTGTTGGTGACTAAAACTTTTGGTTGTCCTAAAACAAAATTTTAATGGTGGTTATAGTGATTATTCATATAAAGTGCAAGGTCAAAAAAGGGATAAGAAGAAGAAGAATATGAACGCACAGATGCTGGGAGGCAGGGGGAAGAGATTGATAAGGTGATGCATTTTTAGAAGAGGACGACGCTTTGAGAAGGAGAAAGAGCAAAGAAAAGTAAGTTTTTTGGATATGGGTTTTACATACGTGTGGGTATATTTTAATTTGGATGTGTTTTAAGTTAGGCCAATGAGACGATGACACGTAAAAATTAGTAAAAGCTTTTGTTTTTACCAAACAAGGCTGTTAGTCGTAAGGGTAGTCTTGAGCCAGAAAAAAAACAGTGAGGGTAATTTTTACAAAATAAGTGGACGGGAGTATTACTGTACCAACTCTAATAGTCTAGGAACAGTTTTGGCCCTTTTCCGTATAGTAATTGAAAGTTTCTTTTATCTTGATTCTTTGTTGTGGCAACGAAGGAATTTCCCCTTTTTTGCAGAACTACGGGCCCGTTGACAATTTTTTGTAAAAAATTTACTTTCTTCGAAATTAGTGTTTGGCTATGAAATTTTTACTTTGAAGTTGAATTTTGAAATTTTCAAATTCCAAAAAATTATCTTTAAAATTTTTTACTTCAAATCACTCACAAAAATTCAAAAAACATCTCCAAATTGTATTCATGTCCAAACAAAACTCTAATTTTCAAATATCATTTTCACTTGATTTTTTTTTTTTTTTTACTTTTTTTACGAAATTTCACAATTCTTATGTCCAAACGCCCACTAGGTTACTTCTATTTAAAAGTCAAGGCAAATGACCTTTTAGTCCCCTGCAATAGTGCATAGAGAGCCATAGTTCGAGACTCAAACAATGCCGAAAATGGTTGTGAACCCGTGTATCTTCTGTGAACCCATGTATCTTTCACTATAGAAATAAACAATAGAGGAACGAGAAAGTGATTTAGCGGCGATTAGAGTACCTCCAAAAAAATTAAAAGGAGAACAATTGAACAAGTGGAATAAATATAACACAAAGTCATGCTAATCGGACGAATTTTGCGAATAATTAAACAAGATAGGTAGAATGAACATAGCACTAAATTATACCAATGGGCGGAATTTACGAACAATTGAACAAGATAGGTGAAATGAATATAAAGACATGCCAATCAAGCGAATTTTATGAATAATTGAACAAGACAGGTAGAATTATTGGCACAAAGTTATGTCAATACGACAAAACTTATGAACAATTGAATAAAATAGGTGGATAATTATAGTACAAAGTCATGCCAATTGGACAGATTTTATGAACAATTAAATAAGATAGGTACACTACTAGAAATCCGATAATTACCGACCAAAAAAAACCGACCAACTTTGATCGGTTATGGCCAATTACCGACCAAAATGCGGCCAAACGCGCTTGGTCGTTATTTTGATGGTCGTTTTAATATACCGACCAACTTTGGTCGGTATACTAAAACCACCATCTGAAGAATTTTAGTGACTTACCGGCCAACTTTGTTGGGAAACTTATTTTATTAATTTAATT
Organism: Nicotiana attenuata; assembly: GCF_001879085.1. Lineage (NCBI taxonomy): Eukaryota > Viridiplantae > Streptophyta > Magnoliopsida > Solanales > Solanaceae > Nicotiana > Nicotiana attenuata. Next base: position 6,637 of record NW_017672327.1, read on the forward strand.
TTACCGACCAAAGTTGGTCGGTGTATGTAATTTATGTTTTTTATTTATTATTAAATTAAAAAAGTTACCGACCAACGTTGGTCGGTAAAAGAAAATATATATATTTTTTAAGAAATTAAAATTTAACAATACCGACCAAAGTTGGTCGGTAATGTTGAATTCTGGGAATTCTTTGTTCATTAACCGACAAACTTTGGTCGGTTCTTCACAATTATATATATTTTTTAATAAATACCGACCAACTTTGGTCGGTAATTTGCAGTAATTTTTTTGGTAGCTGCACTACCTGCCAGCATATACCAATACAACAGCAACATCAGAACAACAACAACAACAACAACAACAACAACAACACAACAACAACACAACAACAACAACAACAACAACAACTACAACAACAACAACAACAACAACAACAATAACACAACAACAACAACAACAACAACACAACAACAACAACAAAGCAACACAACAACAACAACAACAAAGCAACACAACAACAACAGCAATAAATTAAAGTTCAATTGAACATAACAATCCAAAACCAAGTTAAAACTAATTACAACAAGTTCAAAACTGGTTCTACGTGTCTAGTTCAAAGTATATAAAAGTCAAGGGGTGTTTTGTACAACATCATTATCACCGTCTGATGAACTTTCATCTACAAGATGGTATAGAGAAGGGTCTTGTGGAGGATGGGAAGAACGACCATGGGGAGGATGGGAGGAACGATCACGCGCAGGACGGGAGGAACGATCACGTGGAGGTCGAACCTCTGGCGATGACTCACGAGACCGGGGCAACGGAAAAGCTCCAGTAGATAGGAGAGTTGTGATCTGAGCTTGCATGCCAAGGAATTGAGCATCTCTAACCCTTTCTCTTTCCTTGGCCGCTTCTAGCTCGGATGTGAGCTTTGTTACAGTCTCCCGCATAGCGGAGAGGCTCTCCCCATTAAGTTGCTCGCCTTGCGAGGAAGTCCCTATTCCTTGCATTCCACACTTATACCGATAGAACTTTTTAGTAGGAAGCCCGTATATCTTCCTGATATTTTATACTTCAATACCACATAAGAGGGGGGGAGGGGGTGATTTGTGTGGTGACCAATTTTTTGCTTAAGATGTTTTATGGAAAGACCTGATTCTTCTAAGTGTTCCTTAACCTACTATTGCCGAAATAGTAAATGCGAAAAGTAAAGAACACAAGTATTTTACGTGGAAAACACCTGGCTCAAAAGGTGAAAAAATCACGACCTACTTTCCAGTAGGATTTTCCCAAACTGTCCACTAAAATCACTGAGCCAAAAACTGCATTTACAAAAACTCTTTCGTAAACCTAGGACTAACTCTAATCCCGTTGTAACACACAGCCTCAACTGTTGCGACAACTTCAAGTTAACTCTAACTTGAAAACTCTGAGTACCTAATACAATTGCTTCTAGGTAAAGCTGAAAGGTACAATATGAAAACACCTACTATAATTGAACTAGAATAAAAGACAGACACTTGGAACTGGTTCTTCTATCTGGTTCAAGTAGCTTCAGGCTTGCACGCTTGAATCACACACGAATTGCTTGCAAAATTGCCTTGCTATTTTGCTCTCAATTCACTTTTAACTTCCGCTTATGTGCGTTACCTGTAAAAGAGAAAAACACTGATATTTATAGAGTTAGTAAATAGAGATTGACTAGAATTCTGATGCTACTCTTCCGTGGTGGAAGAGTTCTAGTTGATCTCAACCTCTAACTCCTTCCCTTTCTTAAACCGTGTTCTCTTTGAGTAAGGAGTCCTTCTCCTTATCCAATATGCAACCTTTTCGACCAGGATCAACAAATTCCCCCTTTTGAAAGAAGTAATATCTCCTTCACGTGCATCTCACATGCTTAAGTCTATCCATATCTGTGCTCCACTAGGATGGACCTGGTCCATGTCTGAGTTCCTTTGTCAGTCTTCAAAACTAAACTTTACTTGGGCCAACACTTCCTCATTTTGGACCGCCAACAGACTCCAACCATATTCTTTCAGCATCCTCATCCGAAGGTTGGGTTGGCTCGCCCGATTCACCAGCTGGTGGATGACCGCAAATGAATTCCTCCACGTTACTTTGGTAGCGACCCTATACAAAAATTTAAATTGAATTAGTATTTCAAAATTTATATAAAAGTAAATTATAATACTTAAAGAAAAGTGAAAGCTTACATATGCAGTCGAGGCCCGGTCCTCGACCCACCTTTCTTGATCCGTCTCTTTCTTCTTCATTACAATATGCATCTCCTTGAATAGCTCATCATGGATCATTGGACGCCCCAACTTCTTTTCCTGAAAACAAATTAATGTGAAAAGTAAAATAATTTAAGCAATTACGTACCAATCTTCTTTTTATTGTCCCTAGCTAATCGCACCTCCAGTGTGCAAGGAGCCTCCCTTCTCAGATGCGCGAGCTTTCTTTCCTTTTTTCGCTCTTCTATAAGAAGTCTGCGGTAATCAATTGCCTTTTCAAATCATCCCATAACTTCTGAAATAACCAGCCAGGCCTCTTGTTCTTCTTTCTAGCATCAGAGAAAGCATCCGCCAATCTCTTGCGAGCTTTATGATGAAAATTTGCAGCCACTTCCGCGCTATAGCGGTCTTCCCATACACACTTGCTCTGTATTTCAAAAGTTAAATATTATACGGAAACATCATATAAATTTTTAAACTGCTTAAAAGAACATTTATACCTTAAATTGATTGAAAATTTGCTCCTTTAGCGAGAATGGGAAATCAGTCCAAGTCGCATAAGGGCCATCATAAAGCTTTCTGATGGCATTGGTGATTATCCTCGTAGTCTTATTACTCGGAATGAACCTACAATTTAACAATAAAAACACATTAATGTCTTAGTAAAAACGTTACAAAATAATAAATGCAAAAATAACAAATAACTCTTACCCATCACCCTCAGGGACTATGATGGTCCTGGCATATTGATCATAATGCACTCCCTCGTCATCATTGTCCGAAGCATGTGTATCAGAGGCATGTGTGGACGGTGTAGGGGGGTCAGAGCTACTGCCTCGCAGGCGAAGGCCTAAAATAGATGGAGTCACTGATGAAGATGGCTGCGATCCCTGTGACTGCGACATAGCTGGATGCGACCCAAGTGGCTGTGATACTGATGGCTGTGACCCGAGTGGCTGTGACCCTAGTGGCTGTGACATGGATGGATTATGTGGCTGTGATATGTAGGGCTCTGATATAGATGGCTGCGATCCACGTGGCCGTGAGGCAGCTGGACTGTATGTCGGACGTATAGTCCTATGGCCCTGTGATGAAAGACCTGGTGTCTGGATGAAGGTGTAGGGCTCGTGATGCTGCGACAGCTCAGTATAGCCGTGGGGTGGAGGATAAGACATAGGCATCTCCGAAGAGGGTGGAAAATAGGGAGTACTATTATCTACCCTCCTCTTTCCCTTCCTACCCTTTTCTCGACCCCGAGAACCAGTAGGGTCATTGTTACCTTGACCCTTGCCTGCCATCTGCATAATATAATACATATTTAGATTGAAACATATAAGAAACTAGCTATAAAACGAGAGTGCTTTAAAAAACCAACTTTCTAAAGCTCATCGATGTATTGTTCCTCGTCCGAGAATTCTTCGTCCTCACTTGTTTGAGATTCATCAGTTGATTCTTCATCCTCATTTTCTATAATTGTTACTTCATTTATATCAACTTCTTCCAATATGCGTTCAGGTTGTTCCAAATCATTTTCTAACTGATCGTCCACTATTTGGTGAACACTGGAGATATCGTTTTGATATGCAACATCTAACACATTCTCGACTTCCACCCTACCTATAGGTTTAGTTTTTATTACAACCCACCAATCGGACTTATTCTGCGCAATGGATAAGGAGCATAATACACTTGCTGAACATTATGTGCAATTATGAAGGGATCATAGAGATCATACTCCCTCGTATGATTAACCTCAATTATGTTGTATTGGTTGTGCACTCTTGTACCTCTTGTTGGATTTGGGTCAAACCACTTTCATCTAAAGAGTATCAATTTCTTAAATGGCCAACCTGTATATTCTAGTTCTATTATTTCTTTGAGCACACCATAATAATCAATATCTCCAACTTGGTTGCCATCACCACCTTGAACCCACACCCCGCTGTTACTGCTATTTTTATTTTTAGAGCAATCCTCTGTATGGAACTTATAACCATTCACTACGTACTTAGACATTGTTGTGACCTCAAGCCCAGGTCCCCAAGATATATCTTTCAAAAATTAGTTTACACCATTATTTGGATTATTTACCTACATAGTGTTAAAAAAATTCATAAGTTAGCATAACTTACAAACATTATTTACCTACATAGTGTTAGAACATTATCAGGATAAACTTACAAACTGTTTGAACCACGTATCAAATCTCGTATATACAACATCATGGCCAAATTGACCCACGAAGTGACTGTGACACATCAAATATTTTTAGTAGTTGCATCAATATGTAATCACACTAAATTTTATATTTTGGTAACTAATAAATCAATACTTACTTGAGAAATGGTACAACTTGGGGACAATTTAGCAACACATGAAGTGTAGCTGACTTGTACTCCATATCACTCAAACTTCTCTTTCTAACATCCTTAGAACATCGGCCTGATTGATTGAATATGGATATTAGTGGATATAATGAATCATTCACACATTGGACCGTGTGTCTATTGGGCTTATTCCTAGAACATGGAACGTTACTCTCAAAATAATAAGAACAAAAATGTGCAGTTTCCTTTGCAAGATAAGCTTCGCATATAGATCATTCAATCCTATTCCTCTGCTTAACAAATTGTTTGCATTTGCCAATTGTCCTACATAATATCATGTTAGCCAAGAACATTCAAATAAAATAGAAAATTACATCAAACTTATAATATTACCTCTCAAAAGGATACATCCATCTGCATTTAATAGGCCCTCCAACTCGTGCCTCGTGTACAAGGTGGATTGGAAGGTGTTCCATCACATCAAAGAAACCACATGAAAATATTTTTTCCATCTTACTAGAAGTTACACGAATGTTCTAATCCATCCGGAGTAGGTTTTCTTCCCTTAATATGGTAGAACACAAGTCTTTGAAAAACAAACTAATCTCTGTCATGGGTTTCCAGATTCTTTCAAGCAAACCACAAAATGCAATAGGCACTAAGGTCTCCATGAAAACATGACAGTCATGACTTTTCAAATGGCTCAACTTCCCTACCTCCATGTCTACTTTTTTCCAAGATTCGACGCATAACCCTTATGCATCTTCAATTTTGTAACCCAATCACAAATTTGTCGTCTTTCCTCCAAAGTGAATGTGTAACTTGCGTTGGTCTTGAACACCTTACCATTGTTTGTTGTCTGCAAGTATAACTCAGGTCGCCTGCAATATTTTTGTAAGTCCATTCTAGCCTTCGGGTTATCCTTTGTCTTACCTTTAACATCCATCACTGTGTTGAACAAATTGTCAAAATAATTCTTCTCAATATGCATGACATCAAGGTTGTGACGGAGAAGATTATCCTTCCAATAAGGCAACTCCCAAAATATACTCTGTTTCGTGCAATTATGAGTAACACCATATCCAGGGAATCCATAAGGTGGAGCCTCAGTAACTTTACTAAAGTTCTGGACCCTCTCCCAAATTTCCTCACATGAAAGTATCGGAGGTGGAGAATCATATTCCATTTTATTCTTTTTGAATGCATTTTTCATCCTTCTAAACTCATGATCATGAGGCAAGAATTAACGGTGACAATCAAACCATGATTGCTTTCGACCATGTTTCAAAGTGAACGCTTTACTATTTTCCATGCAGTAAGGACATGCTAGCTTCCCAGCAGTCATCCACCCAGACAACATTCCATACACAGGAAAATCGTTAATAGTCCACATTAAATTAGCACGCAAATTGAAATTCTGCTTGGTTGATATGTCATATGTTTCAACACCATCATACCACAACTGTTTTAGCTCATCAATCAAAGGTTGCAAATATACATCAATCAAACTTTTCAGATTACGTAGACCGGGGATAATACAATTTAAGAATATATATGAACTATTCATACATAACTCAGGTGGTAGATTATAAGGTGTAAGAAAGACAGGCCCGCATGAATATGGTGTCGTAGATATAGAAAAAGGCGTGAAGCCATCCGCACACAAACCTAACCGAATGTTCCTTGGTTCACTAGCAAAATCTGGATATGTCCTATCAAAGTGCTTCCAAGCTCCTTCATCTGAAGGATGACACATAACACCACCTTCTATTTTCAAAGTGCCATTTCATATGAGGAGCAGAACTCATCGACGCATAACCTCTTTAACCTAGGTATAAGAGGTAAATAATGCATTGCCTTGACATCGACCATATTCCCGCTGGAAAGCCTGTTGAAACGAGGCTTTCCGCAAAATTTACAACTGTCTAAAGTTGCATCATCTTTATAATATAACATGCAACCACCTTCACAACAATCAATTCTCATTGACGAAAGTCCTAACTTAGAAACCAATCTCTTTGCCTTATAGAAATCACCAGGTAAGTTGATATTAGGGTCAACTAGTTCACTCATAAGGTCAATGAAAGAGTCCATGACTGCTTGAGAAATATTGCAATCATATTTGATAATTAGTAATCTAACTGCAACAGACAACTCAGAGTGCGGACTTCTGTCACGTAGTGGACGACTAGCTTCATCTAATTGTTCATAAAAATGTTTTGCATCATCATTAGGAGTTTGTTCAACATTTTTATTGGGCTCACCGCCGAAGTGCATCCCAAAAGCATCCGCAACCATATCCTGAATTCTAGAATCAAGATTTGTATTCTCCACCGACCTACTACTTTCACCAACAACCATATTATGAAATATCCCACGGCTACCATCGATCTCTCCATGATTAGTCCACACAAAGTAATTCTCTATAAACCCCTTCCTATAAAGATGAAACTTAACTTCCTCCGATTTTTTAAACTTCACACAATCACACTTGACACAAAGGCACCTAATTACTCCTTCACTTTGGTATGGTGGAAGTGACATTGCATGTCTAATAAAGTCATCAACCCCTTCTACAAAATCCTTCCGCAATCCCCGCCGATTAGGATAATTTCTATTGTACATCCAAGTACGATGTTCCATCTATAGAAATAAAATAAAAACAAATTAATTATTTCTACAATTATAAATTAATTAAATCTTTTTTAGTTAATTCAAGATAATTATTTTTTCCTAATTACACCAAAAATTAAATTATATTAAATATAAAGTAAAAGTTCAATTTATATCTTACGAGTTTAAACATAAACTAAAAGTTCAATTTATATCCTAAAAATTTAACTCATACCCAAAAGGTTCAATTTATATCCTACAAGTTCAATTCATATCTTAAAACTTTAATTCACAAGAACAAAACCTAAAAACTAAAAGTTCAATTCATATCCTACGAGTTTAAACATAAATAAAAGTTCAATTTATATCTTACGAGTTTAACATAAACTAAAAGTTCAATTTATATCCTAAAAATTCAACTCATACCTAAAAGGTTCAATTTATATCCTACAAGTTCAATTCATGTCTTAAAAGTTCAATTCACAAGAACAAAACCTAAAAACTAAAAGTTCAATTCATATCTACGATTTTAAACATAAACTAAAAGTTCAATTTATATCTTACGTGTTTAAACATAAACTAAAAGTTAGGATTATATCCTAAAAATTCAACCCATACCCTAAAAGTTCGATTCACAAGAATAAATCCTAAACCCTATATTCTAACTAAACTATTCAAGACAATACAAAGTTAATAATTCAATTCTAACTAAACTATTCAAGACAATACAAACTCAAACATTTAATTTATACCATATGTAATCAATTCGATTAAAACAAGACCTAAACCCTGGATTTCTATAAAATACAATATTAAATAATCAATTGAAACACTAATCAATTGAGACTAATTCATAGCTAATAAACAAAACATTAGATTTATACACAAAAGATATAAGTTGTAATTCAAACCTAGAATTTTTAGGAGGTGGAGAAGGAGAGACGCGACAGTGGCAGTGGCAGCGACAGCGGCAGCGGCAGCGGCGACAGCGCGGCGGCAGCTAGGCGGTGGCAACTCGGGGTGGGGAATGGGATTTCTGTGAGGGAAATAGAGAGGGAGAGGGGAAGGTATTGAGTAGGAGTTTAAAGAATTTTGAGAAGAGAGATATGAAAAAAGGGGGGGAATCCTGTACATTTCAGGTCTGTTTTCAGACTTACCGACCAACGTTGGTCGGTACATTAAGTGTTGACCGTCTGACCAAATACCAACCAACGTTGGTCGGTTACTGTTTTAATAAAAAAATTGTTTTTTTTGTTTTTATTTTTTAAAATATTATAAGCTATAAAATTTTTTTCTTTTTAGCAAATATACCACTAGGCAGGCTGCCTAGTGGCTAGTATATAAATAAAATCCCAAAATGGGTCCAAAGCTTACAAGATGTCCAAACCAAAATAGAAGTTGCATGAAGCTACTAGCTACTAAAAACTTAGAAAAGCTAAAGTCTAATGAACTAGTTATGACAACATTGTCCGCTGAATTCTTCCTTCTCCTGTCAGTGTATGTGAATCCAATTGCCAGTGGAAAATATCAAGCAGCACCTATCAAGCTCTCACCAGGCGCCAGGGTATGCAGTCCATAGGCTAAAATGAATTCCAAACATCTCCACCACAGAATTGAAGCCAACATAGTCTTCCAATCATTAGTGTTGCTACAATATGATCCACATAGGCAGTGTACTGACTCTATCCATGTATAAATTATGTGGTCGATCATCAATATTATCATGGAAAAGAGCCTGGCTACACCTGTCTTGAAGGTGGTCTTTAGGCTACGGTCTTTACCGAAGG
>NW_017672327.1:17469-26202 GCF_001879085.1 Nicotiana attenuata
TTGGTATCTCCTTCTTGCAATACTTATTCCACATGAAATTAGACCACAAAGATTTTGTGGTCCTAAACCTCTACCATAGTTTAGCAAACAATGCCCTCGACACATCATGTAAGGACCTAAAACCTAGGCCCCCTTCCTCTTTAGGAAGGCAAAGATTTTGCCATGAGGCCCAATGTCTGCTTCTCCCTTCTTCCTTTGTGCTCCAAAAGACCTAGCAAAAATCTTATGAAGATGCTCCAGGACATTTTTTGGTGGATGAAGGACTGATAACATGTGGACTGGCATACTTTGCAACAAACTAGAAATGAGTGTTGCCTTTCCTCCAAAGGACAACAGCTTTCCTTTCCATGAATGCAATTTATCCTTTACTTTCTTGAAAAGATCCTCATAATATTCCTTCCTCTTATAGAAAATAGGACACCCTAGATATTTGAAAGGGAATTTACCTCTTGCAAATCCTGTAATAGCTCCAACCGCCTGACACAATCCATTAGAAATCTTTGAATACATGTAGTATGAACTCTTATCTTTGTTGATCATCTGGCCTGATATCTTCTCGTAGTTCCCTAACACTGCCATAATCTTGCTCAAGGATGGAGGATGAGCCGAAGCAAAGATTATAGTATCATCAGCATATGCCAAGTGGTTTAAAGGATCAGACCACTTAGGCATTCCAAATCCCACAAATGACCTGTCTTCAAATAGCTTATTCAAAGACCTGGAAAGTACCTCAGCTGACAGAATGAACAATGCTGGTGATAGAGGATCCCCTTGCTTCAAACCCTTTGTAGACTTAAAGAACCCCGACGACTGCCCATTCACCAATACTGAATGCCAGTTATTTGACACCAAGTTCCACACCATGTTGATGAAGTGCTCAGAAAATCCCATCTTCCTTAGTACATGCAATAAGTACTTCCATGAAACCCTATCATAGGCCTTAGCCATATCAAGCTTGATCACCACATTAGCTGGCTTTCCCCTTAACCTTATGCCAGTGACAATTTCTTGATTCAATAAGATGTTCTCAAAGATACTCCTACCCTTCACAAATCCGGATTGATTAGGAGATATTAGAGAAGGCAAAAAATTTTCCAATCTATCATGTAACACCCTAGACAAGACCTTGTTAATGAAGTTGCTCAAGCTAACAGCTCTTAAGTCAGAAAAGGTCTCAACTCTAGGTTTCTTAGGCAGCAACACTAGACTGGTGTGAGTGATGGATTTAGGCAGTGCAGCTACTCCATAGAAGTGTAGCACCATGTTGTGTATATCAGCACCAATAACATCCCAGCATGTTTGATAAAATAGGCCAGTGAATCCATCTGGACCACTAGCACTCTCCCCACTAAGCTCAAAAACTGTTGTCCTTACCTCTTCAATTGTTGGCAATATGCTAAGTTCCAAATTCTGTTCCTTAGTGGCCATCGAAGGTACATTATTGAGCAAGGAAAAGTCAGCTGTATCACCTTCATTTGTGAAATGTTTTTGATAGAAGTCCACTGCAACTGTAGCCAGTTGCTCCTGGTCTTCAATCCATACCCCACTTCCACTTTTGATCCTGTTCAGTTGCAATTTCTTTCTTTTGCCATTGACATGATTGTGAAAGAAACTTGTATTCCTATCTCCTTCAGCAAACCAAGTCATCCGAGCTTTTTGCTTCCAGTACTGCTCCTCAATACTCAAGTATTTTTTCAATTCAGATTGAGCCTTTTGAAGCACAATCCTGTTCTCAATTGTAGGCTCTTCTTCAAACATCTCCTCTTTCACCCTAACAATGTCCTCCAAAATAGCCAACTGCTTGAAGATATCACCAAATGTTTCCCTACTCCATTTTGACAGTGCTGCCTTCACCCTCTTGAGCTTCTGCTTGAACATCATAAACGGATCCCTCCAGCTTCCCAATTCTGCCTTACCACATCCATAAATGTAGCATGTTTAGTCCAAAAGTTCAAGAACCTGAAAGGCTTGACAAAATTGGTGGTCTGCTCCCCACATGTCATTAACAATGGTGCATGATCTGATCCGGTTCTGATTAGATGTTCAACTTCAATAGTTGGCAACATGTTTTGAAATGGAAAATTCACAAATATCCTATCCAATCTTTTGAATACACATGCAGCATTGGATCTGCCATTCCACCATGTAAATGGACTTTCTTTGTATCCCTGTTCAAACAAACCACAAGAGTTTACACAAAATGCAAAATCCTCATATTCAGGAGGGTGTACTGGTAGTCCTCCTATTTTCTCATCTTCATGCAATATCACATTGAAATCCCCTCCTACCAACCATGGCAATTTCATATCACTTGCTAAGTAATACAAGTGATCCCACAATTCCAACCTCTCCATTGCTGAACATTTTGCATAAACAAATGTCATCATCATGTGCTGCCCCAGGTCATGGTGAAACACTCTTACAGTCACCTGTTGCTCAGTATCCACTAATTCTCATTCCACCACTGCATCAAAGAACAACCATATTTGCCCATTAATATTTGCATAAGCAGTCTCCATATTCAACCTTCTTCTACATCTATCAATGAGTCTCTTCTTTTGAAAAGGCTCCATCAATGCAACTGTACAAAAGTTATGCTCCCTATTCATGTTGATCACCCTAGGAAAGGCCTGCTGTGTATTCATAGACCTTATGTTCCATATTAATGTTTTGATCATCATTTAGATAGAGAAGCTGCCCTCCTAGGCATAATTCTTGAAGGTTGTTGTGGCTCTTTATTCTGATTCTTCTTTATTTTCTTACCTCCTTTAGCACTAGCTGTAGGTGATAGATCCCCATCCCTAGCCACCTGTTTGAAGTTTCCTGCTGTTGATTCATCATCTCCCTCATCCTCCATAGGATTTTGTCTCATTAAGTCTTCATAAATTGGTGCCACATTGTGTGTAACTAAATCATTTAAATGTTGTAGTAGAGTCTTCAGTGGAACATTAATACGCAGCTGCATAATTTGATCAGTGCCATATTCCATAGGCACTTCTCTATTTCCCCAGATGCTCTTGGAACAATTGCCTGCTCATCAGCCTTTTCATTGCTATTCACCATAGAAGAAGCAGCAGCCTGCATCATTTTGAATTACTGCTCATATACGCTGCCTAGCCCAGGAAATATTGAGGTAGTCTGCTAAGAAATGTCTGTTCTATTGATATCACCACCTTTTTCATTGCCTGTGCTTTGGTCTGACCCTACTGTATCATCCCTAACCTTCACATTATCATCAAGTTTGTTCTCCGATGCACACACCGGAACACCATCTACATAGGCCAAAATCTTGCCAGTTGCACTAGGGATAGGGTTTACTGTCGCTGCTTCATCAGGTGACCCTGGCGCCAGGCCTGGCGTCGCCAGCTTATCGCCTGGGGTACCTGGCTTTAGGCCTAGAATCGCTAGCCTATCGCCTGGGGAGCCTGGCTTTAGGCCTGGCGTCGCTAGGTGGGCTGTTGTCCCTTAGTTTATCTCCTGTTGTCTTTGTCGTGCCTAGTTGATTATCCTCCACCTCAATTGCATCACTCCGTAAAACCTTTGTTGAATTTACCTCATCAAGGTCCTCAAGCTACCTAGAATCTGCAAATGTTTGAGACGGAACATCTTGACATGATTGGTTTGTAGTCACATTGAGTTGCCTTAGCTCATCTTTGCTAGTTCCAAACCTTCTATGAACCCAATCGATTGTGGATTCCTTATAAGCCTTTTCATCAATACTTTGATCACTAGGAAGATTAGAATTAGCCTTAGCTAAGTTCCCATTATGCTGATCTTCCAACACTTTCTCAACTGCCTCCTTCTTCACACGCTTAAGTTCCTGTTGATTACCTTCTCCAGCTGGCTTAGCAATAGCATCTTCCCCAACCTTAACCCCAGAAGGCTTAAGTTGGGGCTTGACACTTCGGTATTGCCTTCCTTTTCCTTCTCTTGTCCCTTCTTGGATTGCTTTTCCCCATGTTCCTTCTTCTTACCATTGCTATGATCCTCACCTTTGTCTTCAATAATTTATAGAGTAGGTTGATGAACTTCCTCAACCTCTAGTGCATTAAACTTGTTCTTGGTTGCTACTTCCTCAAATTTGGCCTTCCCTTTACTCTTGTCAGCTTCCTTACATTGTTTGTTATTGTAACGACCCGGCCGGTCGTTTTAAGAATTAACGCCCCGATCCCCTATTAACTGCAATCCCCGTGTTTATTTCTGCTATTGTGAGTTGTCAGGAGGATTTATTTGGAGTTTCGGAGAGTGTTGGGACACTTAGTCCCTAAATGAGAGTTTAAGTTTAGAATTTGGACCGTAGTCGGAACAGTGTGAAGACGGCCTCAGAATGAGATTCCGTTGGTTCCGTTAGCTCAGTTGGGTGATTTCGGGCTTAAGGGCGTGTTCGGATTGTGTTTTAGAGGTCCGTAGCTTATTTAGGCTTGAAATGCCGAAAGTTGAATTTTTTGAAGTTTCCGGTTCGATAGTGAGATTTTGATTTAAGAGTCGGAATGGAATTCCGGAAGTTGGAGTAGCTCCGTAGTGTTGAATGTGACGTGTGTGCAAAATTTCAGGTCATTTGGACGAGGTTTGATAGACTTTTTGATCGAAAGCGTAATTCGGAAATTTTTCTTAGGCTTGAATTCGATGATGATTCGATGTTGTTTAAGGTGTTTTAAGTATTGGTATAAGTTTGGATAGTGGTATATGACTTGTTCGCGCTTTTGGTTGAGGTCCCGGGGGCCTCGCGGTGGTTTCGGATGGTTAACGGGAAGTTTGGAGTTGGGAATTTGCAGCTGAAGCTGCTGAGTCTGCTGTCATAATTGCACCTGCGGCTTGGGGACCACAGGTGCGGCACCGCAGAAGCGGCTGAGAGACCGCAGATGCGGCCACGTGAGGGAGGGCCAGTTTCCGCAGGTGCGGTAGTTTGAGCGCACCTGCATGAGTGCAGGTGCGGTAGAACAAGCACAGGTGCGGCCCAAGGGAATTTAAGTGGGAATCGCAGAAGCGGTCCTTTGACCGCAGAAGTGGTCTCGCAGATGCGTAAACTGGACCGCAGGTGCGAAATCCCTGGTCAGAAAAAGGGGCAGAACGATAGTTAGTTCAAAAGTTAGAAAAAATGATTTGGAGCTCGGGAGAGGGCGATTTTGGGAGATTTTTGAAGAGGAAATCAGTGGGTAATAATTCCTTATCCCTTTCTAGTTGTATTCCATTAATCTATTGTTAGTTTTATCATTTAATTTCGGATTTGAGATGAAAATTGGGGAAAATTTTGGAGAAAGTTCTTAGACCTAAATTCCAAGTTTTGATTGGGAATTTGACATTGGGTTTGGATAATTTTGATATGGTTAGACTCGTGAGAGTATGAGGATTTTAAAGATATAAATTTTACCCGATTCTGAGACGTGGGCCCGGAGGGCGTTTTGGTCTTTTTACCTAATTTCGCGTATTAGCTTAGAATTTATTTGTAGAATCAGTTACTTGAAGTGTTATTTACATTATGTAAAATTGAATTGAATATATTTGGGCCATTTGGAGTCGAGTACTCGTGGCAAGAATGTGGTTTCGGGTTGATTTTGAGCCGGTTCGAGGTAAGTGGCTTGTCTAACCTTGTGTGGGGTAAACTCCCCTTAGGATTTGGTTTGTTGATAATTGAAATGCCTTGTACGTGAGGTGACGAGTGCGTACTTATGCCAATTGTTGAAAATCCGTTTTTCTTTAAGTAACTATAATGTGATCTCCTTTTTCCTGTTTATACCGGTGTAATTTAAGCTTGCTATTAGCCTAGGAAGCATGTTAGTTGACTTAATTGCTTTACTTGCTCAAATTGCCTTAGTTGGATTATGTGCAGCATGCTAGGCTAGAAATACCTGTTTTACTTGGTATGGAAATTGAATTGAATTAAGTATTCTTTTGTGTTGTTGCTGTGTGTTTACTTTGGGACTACGGGACGGTATCCCGGTAGATCCCCCTGTATGTTTACTTTGGGACTACGAAATTGTATTCCGGGAGATCCCCCTGCACTTTTACATTGGAACTACGGGACTGCACCCGGTAGATTCCCCCAGTATTGAGTATTTACATTTGGGACTATGGATCGGGATTCCGGTAGATCCCCGCGCACTATGAGTTGGACTACGGGACGGTATCCCGGGAGATCCACTGGATATTTATATTTGGGACTATAGGATGATATCCTGGGAGATCCCCGATTGTCATCTCTGGGTGAGCTGTATTTCCTTTCCGTGATTATTTTGTCTCTGTTATAGCTGTTGTATTCTTTCTATCATGTGTTACTTCTTACTGTTGCACTTAACTATACTGTCTTATTCGACATTGTTATACCTTGAATTTCATTTAACCTCAGTAGGGCCCTGACCTTCCTCGTCACTAACCGACCGAGGTTAGGCTTGGCACTTACTGAGTACCGCTGTAGTGTACTCATGCCCTTCCTGCGCATGTTTTTCATGTGCAGATCCAGGTACTTCCACTCAGTCTTATCACGCTTGAGGCGAGGCGCTTTGTAGAGACTCCGAGGTATATCTGCCGCGTCCGCAGACCGAAGAGTCCCTTTCTATTCTTAGTACTAGTATACCCCTTTCTGTATTTTCCCTTATTGGTAGACATTTCTGGAGTTAGAGCTTATTATGTAATCTTTTAGCTTGTGATTCATGGGGTTCCGGATTTTGGGAGTGTTAGATTGAGATTCTTGTACAGTTATATGCCAGGCGACATCTTAAACACTGTTTATTCTCTGTTATCTCAGTTTTTAATTATTTTCTTTCCGCAATTGTTTCTTTCTCCGCATTTGTTAGGCTTACCTAGTCGTAGAGACTAGGTGCCATCATGATAGTTCACAGAGGGCGAACTGGGGTCGTGACAGTTATCAACACTGTGACCCCTATTATCTCGTTGGTATCTTCCTCGCTTGTATCCATTCCTGCTTGGCATGATTAGTAGCAGGCTTACCAACCACCTTTCCACTTGACAGAACCTTTGTTGAATTTGCAGCTGTACCAATTGCTTCAGTGCTTACCACAACTGTCTTCTCCTTGCCTTGATCCTTAACATCTTCATCAAATCTCTTGTGTAATTCAGGATGAATTACCCAGCATTCTGCCTCACTAGCCCAGATTCATCAGTTTCTTCCACAATCTTAATACGATGAGGGAACTTACCTAACAAGTTAACTTCCACCTTCACCTTAGCACAACTGGGTCTAGTCCCATTTTAAGTTGCTAAGTCTACATGCAATGGATTACCAACTGCACGAGCTAATGAAAATACACATTCCTTACCAAAGAAGTTTGGAGGAAGTTCTAGAAAGATAATCCAAGCTATGGCAATTGGAGTCTCTTCATCAGGTGACCACCATGGATTCCATTTTCGTACTNTTTCTTTGACTAAGCAAGTCTGACCAGCTCGGTCAACTTGTTGACCAACTTACCGACCAACTTTGGTCGGTATTTTTTTTGAAAAATAAATGTAAAATATTTTTTTTCCAATTTCCTTCCAAGCTGGACGGTTTTTGGTCGCTTTTTTTGACCGACCAACGTTGGTCGGAAAAATTTGGTCGTTTTTTTCCGTATTTCTAGTAGTGGTAGATTGATTATAGCACAATGGTATTCCAAGTCAGGTGGAATTTACGAACAATTGAATAAGATAGGTGGAATGAATATAGTACAATGTCATGTCAATTAGATGGATATTGAACAAGATAGGCAGTATGAATATAGCAATAAGTTATGCCACTCGAGCATAATTTACGAATAATCGAACAAGATAGGTTGAATGAATAAAGGCAAAAAGACATGCCAATTGGGACGGATTTTGTGAATAATTGAACAAGATAAGTAAAATGAATATAGCATAAATTTATGCCAAATTGGGGAAAATTTACGAATAATGAAGTCAAGATATAGTGGAATGAATATAACATAAAGTCACGTCAATTGGAAAAAATTTGTAAACAATTGAATAAGATAGGTAGAATGAATATAACATAAAGTTATGCCCAAATCGGGTACAAAAGTTTACAAAAAAAGTTATAACAAGATAAATAGAATAAATATAACAAGTAAAATCATGTCAAATCGGGTCATGTTATGTTACATCCCGTATTTTCGTACGATAAAGTTTCGTCGTAAATTAATCGACGTAAGTTCGGGAATGAGATTATTGTGAGATTAAAAGTATTGATATTTCAAACAAGTGATAAGTAAATTCACGAAGGTGAGAGGGTGAGCGAATCAAAGAAATGAATTTCGTCGAAATTTGACATTTTGGGGTAAAATACGGTCTAAGCTATAATACCCCGTATTTATGGACTAATGTCATTCANATATATATATATATAATACACGCTTCGTTGTACTACTTTAACTACATATATAGCATGTTATAGTATATGTTAGTATATTCATTATTTGTATTACAAAAGTGTTAACTGTATTTATATAGTAAATATAAAAGTGATTCATAATTTTGACCTATATTGACCTAATAACCGACCAACTTTGGTCGGTTATTTTTCAGAAATTAAAATATACCAACCAAACTTGGTCGATAAATGCTTCCCCTGCATTAACCGACCAACGTTGGTCGGTAAATTTAAATAAAATTTCTTTAAATTCTATAAAACATTTTAAATAATAATATAACTATTAAAATTTTAAAAATTGGGTCCACATTACCGACCAAAGTTGGTCGGTAATGTGAAAGTTTCTTTGACTAAGCAAGTCTGACCAGCTCGGT
>NW_017672327.1:26632-39925 GCF_001879085.1 Nicotiana attenuata
TCCAAGCTGGACGGTTTTTGGTCGCTTTTTTTGACCGACCAACGTTGGTCGGAAAAATTTGGTCGTTTTTTTCCGTATTTCTAGTAGTGGTAGATTGATTATAGCACAATGGTATTCCAAGTCAGGTGGAATTTACGAACAATTGAATAAGATAGGTGGAATGAATATAGTACAATGTCATGTCAATTAGATGGATATTGAACAAGATAGGCAGTATGAATATAGCAATAAGTTATGCCACTCGAGCATAATTTACGAATAATCGAACAAGATAGGTTGAATGAATAAAGGCAAAAAGACATGCCAATTGGGCGGATTTTGTGAATAATTGAACAAGATAAGTAAAATGAATATAGCATAAATTTATGCCAAATTGGGGAAAATTTACGAATAATGAAGCAAGATATGTGGAATGAATATAACATAAAGTCACGTCAATTGGAAAAAATTTGTAAACAATTGAATAAGATAGGTAGAATGAATATAACATAAAGTTATGCCAATCGGGCAAAATTTACAAAAAATTATACAAGATAAATAGAATAAATATAACAAGAAATCATGTCAATCGGGTCATGTTATGTTACATCCCGTATTTTCGTACGATAAAGTTTCGTCGTAAATTAATCGACGTAAGTTCGGGAATGAGATTATTGTGAGATTAAAAGTATTGATATTTCAAACAAGTGATAAGTAAATTCACGAAGGTGAGAGGGTGAGCGAATCAAAGAAATGAATTTCGTCGAAATTTGACATTTTGGGGTAAAATACGGTCTAAGCTATAATACCCCGTATTTATGGACTAATGTCATTCAAGGTACCACATGACCATGATAGTGAGATGTATAAAGTGTGTTAAAAGTGAGTAATATTTTAAGCAATTTGAGATAAGAAGGGGGGGGGGGGGGGGACAAACCCACGTGTAGTTTATGTGGACTTGGCAGCAAGCTAATGTTAATTTGATGACACTTGAATTATGATGGAGAGGTGTTACACTTAAGTTGATTTGGTGGCTTAGTCATTAGATGTGGGGCCCACACCATATTAAGCATAAAAAACCTCTCTACTTTAAAGAGAGGTGCTTATGTCCATTTGATAAGAAACGGATATTCACCAAGAATTCAAGCAAACATATGGTATCATCTTATGAACGTGAAGTGGATTCAATCTTTCATACAAAGACTATGTAATGTTATAGCAACGGGATTTTACGATTCTAAGGGAGTACGGTGCAATCTTTCTCAAGGAATATCATACGGATTTTCCTCTACTTCGATCCACCGTTACATATTTCGTCGCAATCAATGTGTATTGGAGGGATTGGCAAGAGAATCGATTCAGGTATGTTAAGGCTATCCCTTCTTTCTTTTTGGCATGATCCATACGATACAAAAGAAACGAGCAAATGCACAATTTCCATAAATGACTACATTCATAGAAATGCAAGAGATGCTTATGTTCTTGATTCCCCATGTGTCCTATTATTCTATCATCTGTTCATGGGTCTCAGAAAAATGCGTAAGTTGAAAAAAGTTTACTTCATGATACTACTCAAAGGCATAATGGTCTTATGACATTCCGAAAGATTTTATTGACGTACTTCTCATGCATTGAATTCATTTACGTTGACCCATGACCAGATGGCGTTATATATGCATATATATGTTTATATATATATATATATGTATGTATATTATATGTATATGGGATATGGGAAAAGGTTATGGCGTTATATATGCACCACCACCTGATCAGCTGGTATACGTTGATGATTTTGCCCACAATGGCCGAGATGATATGGTGGGATGCCCTCAGAGGCTTGATGATGTTATGAACACATGTACCTATGCACGACATGACATTCATATGCATATGCATGACACTATGAGTATTTCATAATTTACAGAGTTATTCAGACTTATATGTCGAGTCTTTTACTCCATGTTTCTCTCATGTCTATTATTTACTGATGTTCATTCCTTACATACTCGGTACATTATTTGTACTGACGCCCCTTTTGCCTGGGGACGCTGCGTTTCATGCCTGCAGGTCCTGATAGATAGGTCGAGAGTCCTCCAAGTAGGCTATCAGCTCAGCGGAAGATGTTGGTGCGCTCCATTTGCTCTGGAGTTGCTTATTTGGTCAGTACAATTAGGACATGTATTGATTGGTATGGCGGGGCTCAGTCCCGACCTTTATGATACTTATGTACTCTTAGAGGTTTGTAGACAGATGTCATGTATACGGATACTTGTATGGCCTTGTCGGCTATGTTTAGTTTACAAATGATCATGTTGGCCTTATAGGCCGTATGTCACATGTATAAGTTTTTATATCAGGTTGGGTCATCCTATATTGAGTATTCCCTTATGTTTATTCTGGTTAGCCCATGACGGCCCGTTTGGCCCATTTGCCAATGAGAGTACGATAAGAAAGATATGTATGTTGGTACTCGATTGAGTAAGGTACCGGGTGCCCGTCTGTCACGATCCCAAATCGGAACCAGTCGTGATGATGCCTCTCGTGAAACAAGGCCAGCCGACACAACCCCCCAAAACCAATTAACAGTTATAATAATTCTTAATCAAGTCATTAATAAGTGATAAATCCCAAAATAGAGTAAAATAGAACAAACGCGGAAACAAACACAACCCGATTAGGGGTGTGCATTCGATTTATCGATTCGATTTTGACCCTTATCGATAATTACTTATCGATTATCGATTTGTACATATGCTTATCGTTATCGTTTCAATAAGGTTTCGATTTTTTCGATTTTGATTTATCGATTTTGGGGGCTTATCGATTCGGTTATCGATTACACCAACAAGAAAATTTGCGGGATTCCACGAAAAGTATATCGATATAAACGCGCCTAACTAATATGGACAAAAAGAAGCTAAAATAAGACAAACACCATTTATAATATAAAAATTGTGTCAACAAGCACATGCAACAAAACTAAAGTAAGGGATCAAATGTATGCCACCAACACTCCAACGGTATAAAAAAAACAAAACAAAACAAAACACATCATCACGGCTAATTCTGTTTTCCATTAATTTGAACTTCATTCCCTTGATCTTTAAATATGATCATTCCTTAAATGTGGTAGAGGAAATAATAGGGTAAGGGACTTAGGGTAAAGGAAAGGGTATAGATTAGGGAAAATAATATTGTATAGCCGCTTTCAAAATAGTAGCGGAATATATATACATTCTGTATGTTATATTAATCTACACAAATAGGTAATTACTCATTTAACAAGTGTCTACAGTCTAGGGGTGTGCAATCGATTTATCGATTCTATTTTGGCCCTTATCGATAATTACTTATCGATTATCGATTTGTACATATGCTTATCGTTATCGTTTCAATAAGGTTTCGATTTTTTCGATTTCGATTTCGATAACAAATAATCGATAAACCGATTCGAATGCACACCCCTAAACCCGATATCGGGGTGTCACCAGTCATGAGCATCTAAAATTCGTCTAAGAGTATGAAAAGACAACATAGTCTAATACGAAGCTAGAACAAATGAAATAAAAGTAGGAAGGAGAAGCACTAGGCTGCGAACGCCGAGCAGCTACCCAGTCAATCTCCGAACAAGCCTGCTGGAAGCAAATCAGCCCTCGCTAGCGTGACCCAAGACTCCTGAATCTTCACACAGGGGTGCAGGGAGTAATGTGAGTACGCCAACTCAGTAAGTAATAAAAGTAAAAGCAGCTGAGCGATAAGAAAATACATAAATACACAGCAAAATGCTACAACGAGGCAGGGTAACACCAACACAATACAGTAAAACAGTAAAAACTCATAAAAACTTCTTAGTTTAGTAAAAACCTCTTTAGAACATCTTTCAGCAGTTCAAATGAGTGAATGAAAATAGATATAAATGATAGAAACACAAATCATCCCCTCCGGCTATATCACATCACAAACTGGGTACCCGCGCTCACTGGGGGTGTACAGACTCCGGGAGGGGCCCCTTACGGCCCAAGCGCAATAATAAGCCATCTCGTGGCATAATCAACAGGCTCTCAGCCTTTTATTAATCACAAGCCACCTCGTGGCATAATAAATCTGGCCCTCGGCCTCTCATATATCACAATCAGTACCACATGCTGCGGCGCGCAGCCCGATCCCATAGTATTCTCACAACACAAACCCTCGGCCTTACTCAGTCAGAATCTCACAAGCCACACGGGCAACAGTAAAACATGATGCTCAGCCCAAAATATCATTTAAAATATCAAAACGAGTAAAGATGGCTGGGTTGTGAAAACAGTAGAATATAGCATGACTGAATACGAATACTAAGTCAAAACAGTGAGGAATAGTAGTAAAATCCTGGCACGAGGCCCCAAATATGGCGTTCAGCCCAAAACATGATGATAGCAAACAGTTTTCAATCAAATACACAGATAAACAATCATACGGGACGGACTAAGTCAATATCCCCAATGGTGCACGGCCCCACGCTCGTCATCTAACGTGTACGTCACATCAAAATAGCACAACGATGTAAAATTCGGGGTTTCATACCCTCAGGACAACATTTACAATTATTACTTACCTCTATCCGGTCCAATATCTAGCCCGCGATGCCTTCGCCTCTCGTCTCGGCCTCAACTCGCGTCGAATCTATCCAAAATCAGAATCATGACGTCAAAATATGCTAAGGGAACGAAGCCCATGCAAAAATAATCAATTTACGACACGAATCCCAAAATTAACCAAACCCGACCCCCGGGCCCACGTCTCGGAATCTGAAAAAATTAACATCAATGGAATCCTTTCCTTCGCACGAGTTCATGCATATCAAATTTATTAAAATCCAACCACAAATGACCCCTCAAACCCTTGCTCAAAGGTTTCCAATTCCAAGCCCTAGTTTCTTCAATATTTACCCATAAATTTCCATAAATTTCAAGGCTAATCAATGAAATAACACCATAGGAACGAGTTTTAGGTTCAAAATTCTTACCTCAACGAAGTTCCCTCTGATTCCCTCTTCAAAATCCACCAAAAGCTAAAAAAATCGATTTAAAATGGTGAAGAAAGGCTGAAAATCGCGAAGGAGGGTTTATATACTTTCTGGCCCAGGGTTTTCGCACCTGCGGCCCCTCCTCCGCTTCTGCGCCACCGCTTCTGCGTCCAAATGCACCGCATCTGCGGTTTTCACTAATGCGCCCATTTCTGCACCTGCGATCAAGAAGCCGCACCTGCGATCAAGAAGCCGCACCTGCGCTACCGCAGGTGCGATCGAGCAGCCGCTTCTGCGGTCCCAGCCCCACATGGCCAATTTCGCATTTGCGACCATCTGGGCGCGTCTGCATGCCCGCACCTGCAGTCCCCTAGCCGCAGGTGCGGTTATGACAACAATGAGACATCTTTAGCTGCCAAAACCAAACTCAAATCTTCCGACGAATCGTTCGAAATCACCCCGAGGCCCCCGGGACCTCAACCAAAAGCACAAACAAGTCATATACCACTATTCAAACTTATTCCAATCTTCAAAACACCTCCAACAACATCGAATCAACCAAAACACATCGGATTCAAGCTTAAGGTTCCAAAAATCTTCCGAATTACGCTTTTGATCAAAAAGCCTATCAAACCACGTCCGAATGACCTGAAATTTTGCACACACATCCCAAATGACACAATAGACCTATTGCAACTTTCAGAATTCCATTTCGACCCCAATATCAAAATCTCACATATCAATCGGAAAATGCTAAAAATCCATTTTCGTCAATTCAAGCCTAAAGCTACTCCGGACCTCCAAAACACATTCCGATCACACTCCTAAGTCCCAAATCATCTCCTGAAGCTATCCGAACCATCGGAATTCACATCCGAGCCCTTTTTCACATAAGTCAACATCCGGTTGACTTTTCCAACTTAAGCTTACCCAAAAGGGACTAAGTGTCTCAAACCATACCAAAACCATTCCAGATTCGAACCTACTAACCCGATACCACATAATACGGATAAACAAAGCATAATAAAGCAGAAATAGGAAAAATGGAGCGGTAACGCATGAAACGACCGGCCGGGTCGTTACACCGTCGCGGCCCATCGGTTTGGGTCGTGACAAGTTAATATGGCAGAATTTGGTGAACAATTATAAAATTACAGGCTTATGCCTATGAGGTAGAATTCATAAATAATTTAACAAAAAGGCTGAATGCAAACAACATAAAGTCATGCCACTATGGTAGAATCAAATAATTTAACAAATAGGTCTAGACAAACAAGTATTTTAAAAGAATTGAGAAACAAGACTGGTCTTAGCTACTTGCTTCATCATGTGCATCTTTTCCTGTTGTTTCTCCTAACAAAACTTTTAAGAGTTTCACCCTTATTATTTCGGAAGTTCCAAGACCCACATAGAATAAAATAATAGTACATAAATTATGCAATTATAGAATGTGTCTTCATGCGCTCCCCGAAATTGCGAACTAGGGCAAAAACCTTACCTTTCAAAGCGGCTTTCCTCGATGACTCCCATTGGTAAGCTGTCGATATACAATCAGTAGTAAAGGTATGTCCCACTCTCAAACCCTACTACTAATGGGTTCCTAAATAAGTCAAGTTACTTGACTGCCTTGAATGGTTTCGGGAATGGAGGTTGACAGAGAGGTCTGCGGTTAGAACATATGCCCTACGAATTCGTGGATGGAAAAATAAAAGTGATGTTTGTGAAAACGGAGGACGACCTATTGGCGGAGAAGTGCAGGATCACAATGGTGGGCAAGTTGTCTAGGACTCTGCCACAAATCGATAAACTTAGAGATGATTTTAAGAGGACCTTCCACATAGAGGTATGTTTAAAATTGAAGCGTATAATTATAAGACTAGTTTTATTGATTTTTCCAATGAAGAGGATTTCAAATGCTTTTATGGTAAAAGAACTTATCTTCTCTGTGGTATGCTTATGAGGATTCAGAGGTGGATCAAAAATTTCAAAGCCGATACGTAGTCTACCCTAATCAGAGGCGGATCCAGGATTTGGAGGTTCCGGGTGCCAAGCTAATAGATTTGATAAGATTGGGCTTCGGTTCGAGCTATTCATCTTATAGACAAATCGATCAAAGGAAAAAAATATAATAGCTCTAACTACTAGATGCAAAGCATAAACCTTCAATAATATTACTAATATCATAAATATGTATCATCCATTTACAATTGTGCTCAACGAGTTTTCATATTTTGAAAATGGTCAATAATGACATCATTACTTAAATTGGTAAAGACATCACGCTCTATGTAATAAACTAAACAATCATTTAAATATTGGTCATCCATGCTATTCCGCTCTTCATTCTTTATATGCTTCATGGACTAGAATGCTCTTTCCACGGTAATGGTAGCAACAGGTAAAATCATAGTCAACTTCACAAGTAAATAAACATACGAATAAGTCTCCATAAGATTTTCCTCAACCAATGCTTTTGCCAAATCACTAATTCCTTGCAAGTTGGAGAATTTTGGATTACCATCTCGCATATGAATTATGAAAGTATCGAGTTGATAACTCAAATCCCGAGTTTGTACTTCATCAAACTCATTTGAATAATATTTTGCTAAAATCATTATTCTACCTTTATCAAAATTAGCGAAAGAATTAGCTGGATTTAAGCTAGCCATCCCGAGAAGCAAATTGCTAGTCACTATATAAAAATGCTTATTAAGTTTTTGAAGTTGCAAATCAATCACAACTTAAAAGACATCAACACACAAGTAGTGTGAGTAACAAACACCAGAAGACTTGCGCTTCAACTTTCCTGGAAAATAGGATTCATCCATCTTGGGAATTAAGATATCATGCATATCAAAATGAGGAAATACAGTCTAGCAAGGATTCTCATCCAATTTCCCTCATATCTTGCAATCTTTTCTTTGTAATATTAAGAAACTCCACTGCATTAACAATATATTGTGCTCTCTTTTGTAAGACCTTTTTCAACTCATTCGACGGTGCCAACACTTCTAATATCAAGTGAAGCATAAAAACAAATTTGAATATTATTATCTCACTCATAAGATATTTTTCTCGATTTCTCTCATTTGAGGTAGAACATTCATGTTCAATGACTTCAAGCACACGAACAATAGATGAGAAAATAACAATAAAATTATCTAACATTTTTGTAACGACCCGGCTGGTCGTTTCATGTGTTACCGCTCTATTTACTCCATTCTTGCTTCTTATTGTCTTGTTTAGCTGTATTATGTGCTATCGGGTTGGTTGGATCAGGTTCGCAGAGGTTTTGGTAAGGTTTGAGACACTTAGTCTCTTTTGAATAAGCTTAAGTTGGAAAAGTCAACCGGATGTTGACTTATGTGAAAAAGGGCTCGGATGTGAATTTTGATGATTCAGATAACTTCGGGAGGTGATTTGGGACTTAGGAGCGTGATCGGAATGTGTTTTGGAGGTCCGGAGTAGATTTAGGCTTGAATTGGCGAAATTGGAATTTTGGCGTTTTCGGTTGATAGGTTAGATTTTGACATAGGGGTCGGAATGGAATTCCGGAAGTTGCAGCAGGTTCGTTGTGCCATATGTGATGTGTGTGCAAAATTTCAGGTCATTTGGATGGGGTTTGATGGACTTTTTGATCAAAAGCGGAATTCAGAAGTTTTTGGAACCTTAGGCTTGAATCCGATGTTATTCGGTTGATTCGATGTTGTTTGAGGTATTTTGAAGATTGGTATAAGTTTGGATAGTGGTATATGACTTGTTCGTGCTATTGGTTGAGGTCCCGGGGGCCTTGGGGTGATTTCGGGTGGTTAACGGGAGATTTTGAGTTGGGTTTGGCAGTTGAAGTTCTCTATTGCTGTCATAACCGTACCTGCGGCTAGGGGACCGCAGGTGGCAGCTTGCAGAAGCGCCCAGAGGGTCGCAGATGCGGAATTGGCCATAGGGAGCCGAAACCGCAGAAGCGGCTATTGGAGCGCACCTGCGATAGCGCAGGTGCAGGAGTTTGATCGCAGGTGCGGAATTGGGATTTTAAGTGAAAACTGCAGATGCGGTGCTTTGGCCGCAAATGCGTTACCGCAGGTGCGTTAAAGGGACCGCAGGTGCAAGAAGCCTGGGTCAGAAAGTATATATTTCATCCTTCGCGATTTTCAGCGTTTCTTCACCATTTTTAAATCGATTTTGGAGCTTTTTGGGGGATTTTGAAGAGGGAATTCAAGGGAACTTCATTGAGGTAAGATTTTTGAACATAAAACTCGTTCCTACGGTGTTATTTCATTGATTAGGCTTGAAATTTGTGGAAATTTGTGGGTAAATATTGAAGAAACTAGGGCTTGTAATTGGAGACCTCAAATTAGGGATTTGAGGGGTCATTCGTGGTTGGATTTTGGTGAATTTGGTATGTATGAACTCGTGGGAGGATAAGGAGTGTATTGATGTAACTTTTATCGGATTCCAAGACGTGGGGCCAGGGGTCGGGTTTTGTTAATTTTGGGAATTGTGTCGTAATTTGATTATTTTGGCATGGGCTTCGTTCCCTTAGCATATTTTGAAGTCATGATTCTGATTTTGGATAGATTCGATGCGAGTTGAGGCCGAGACGAGAGGCAAAGGCATCGCGGGCTAGAGTTTGGACCGGATAGAGGTAAGTAATGATTGTAAATGTTGTCCTGAGGGTATGAAGCCCCGGATTTCACTTTGTTGTGCTATTTTGAGGTGACGCACACGCTAGGTGACGAGCGTGGGGTTGTGCACCGTTGGGGATAGTGACTTGGTCCGTCCCGTACGACTATTAAGTCACGTATTTTACTTTAAAAAAAACTATTTGATATTGTTATATTTTGGAAAGTATTATTGTGTTTGGGGCTAAATGTCGTGTCTGGGCTTTGTGCCGATTGTTTGGACCCTTAGGGGCTTTTACTACTGTTTTCCTCACTGTTTTGGGTTTAAACGTTTATACTCAGTCATGCTATATCCTTACTGTTTTCATAACTCGGTTTTATTCACTCCTTTTGATTTCATAAATGATTTTGAGCCGAGTACTTGTTTTACTGTCCGCCCGAGGGGCTTGAATGAGATCTGACTGAGTGCGGCCGAGGGCCTATGTTGTGAGGATGTTGTGATATATTGTGAGGCCGAGGGACTGCTTGATCTATGCCACGAGTTGAATTGTTGTTATAAGGCCGAGAGCCTGATTTATTATGCCACGAGGTGGCTTGTGATAGCGCTTGGGCTGTAAGGAGCCCCTCCCGGAGTCTGTACACCCCCAGTGAGCGCCGGTACCCAGTGTGAGATGTGATATTGCCCGAGGGGCGGTTGTTGTTCATGTTATTTCCCGAGGGGCTGATACGAGTGATTGTGAGATAGCCCGAGGGGCTGGTTCTGTTGGTATTTTTGCCCGAGGGGCTGATTTATGTTTCTATCCTTTTCTCCCTGTTTTCATCACTCGTTTGAACTACTAAAAGATGTCTTAAAGAGGTTTTCACTGAACTAAGGTGTTTTTATGAGTTTTTATTGTTTTGTTGCATTGTTCTGGTTTATACTACTTTGATGTCGCATTATGTTGTGTTTTCCGTGTTTTCTTACTGCTCAGCTACCTTTACTTTTATTACTTACTGAGTTGGCGTACTCACATTACTCCCTGCACCCTATGTGCAGATTCAGGAGTCTCGGATCACGCTAGCAAGGGCTGATTTGCTTTCCAGCAGGCTTGTTCGGAGTTGACTAAGTAGCTGCTCGGCGTCCGCAGCCCAGTGCTTCTCCTTCCTATCTTTATTTCACTTGTTCTAGCTTTGTATTAGACTATGTTGTCTTTTCGTACTCTTAGACGGATTTTAGATGCTCATGACTGGTGACACCCCGATGTCGGGCTGTGTTGTTTTCCGCAATTGTTCTATTTCACTCTTTATTTTGGGATTTATCACTTGTTAATGAATTAAATATGAATTAGTATAACTGTTTAATTGTATTGGGGGTTTGCGTCGGCTGGCCTTGTTTCACGATAGGCGCCATCACGACCGGGTCCGGTTTAGGGTCGTGATAATTTTGAAATGTGATCCCTAATAAGTATCACCTAGTCTTTGAAGCTCGCGTTCTTGATTTAGTCCTCGCCCAGTATGAACTTCACCGAACTCAAGTAATTATTCCAGCTTTTCAGCTTGAAGATGACGATGCAAATCTCTGCACTTAAAAGATTCTCCGATGTCATTTAATACGTTAGTAACATGACAAAAGACATCTTCAACATCAAAATGCTTTTTAGCAATAACTACAAGTCTTAATTGTAATTGATGAGCAAAGCAATGAATGTAATATGCCGATGGACTATCTTTCATAATCAAAGTCTTGAGACAATTCATCTATCCTATCACTAGCTCCATCATAACCTTGTTCGCGTATTTGGGATGGACTTAGTGAGTGGTCTGAAACTAAAGAGTAGATTGTTTCCTTCAATAAGCATGCCGATGTATCACTAATGTGGACAAGACCAACAAATTGATCTACCACTTCACCATTCTTTACCAACATAACGTAAAACAAGAGCCATTTATTCTTTGTGTGAGATATCCTTGGATTCATCAACTAATATACCAAAGTAATCTCCATTGAAGTCTCCAATTATAGCCTTTAATATTTTTTTGCACAAACATTGATAATATCCTTTTGGATCATCGGGCAAGTCAAAGTATCATTTTGTGGAGCATTCTCTAAAATTACTTTTCCCACATGCGGATACTTATACCTGTGCCATCATAAGAATCCTAGAAAGAGGCCTTGATTTGCTCAATATTTACGTCATGACCCCTAAGAGGCAATCCATACCACAATAGAACTCTTTCTACATCAATTGATACTTCTAAACGCATCTGATACCCACTTTACAATTTCTCAGAGTGCTTATCAAAACAACTTGGTGTCACGACCCTAAAACTGACCCCGTCGTGATGGCGCCTATCGTGAAACTAGGCCAGCCGACACAATTCTCAACTCAAACCATTATTCTATAAAAGTCATTTTTAAGCCATTAATTGACAAGAAATCTCATAACATAAGTCTAAATAACCAGTGCGGAATAAATACACAAGCCCGACATCGGGGTGTCACTAGTTATGAGCATCTACTACCACTGTCTGACAACATAAGACCAACATGGCCGGGAAAATCAATGAATATAACTAAGGAAGAATGTAGAGGGAGGAAAGCAGGGCTGCGATCGCCAGGCAGCTACCTTGCTAACTCCGATGAACCTGCCACCGAGTAATCAACACCCGCTACCGGGTTCAGAAATACCTGAATCTGCACACAAGGTGCAGGGAGTAATGTGAGTACGCCAACTCAGTAAGTAATAAGAGTAAATAAAGACTGAGCAGTAAGAAAACACATAATCCACGTCATAACACCACAGTGAGTACAGGATGTCTTCCAAAACAGTATATAAATCAAGTCGTCTCGTTAAAATTAAATTTCAGTAAAAATCCTTTGAAACTGTCTTTCAACAACTTTTCAATATTTATGTGATAAAATAGTGAGTAAAATAGTGAAAACATGATCAGCCCCTCGGGCAACATAAATCACAAACAGCCCCTCGGGCAAGACATGAAACATAAACCGACCCTCGGGCATAATATCAACAGAACCATCCCCTTGGGCTATCTCACGATCACTCGTAATCAGCCCCTCGGGCAACAACATGAATCAATAACAACCCCTCGGACAACAATAGAAATCAACAACAGCCCATCGGGCTACATCACATCATTCACACTGGGTACCCGCACTCATTGGGAGTGTACAGACTCCTGGAGGGGCTCCTACAGCCCAAGCGCTATAACAAGCCATCTCGTGGCATAAATCAGTCAGGTCCTCGGCCTCATAATAACAACAAGCCACCTAGTGGCATAAATCAATCAGGCCCTCGGCCTCACAATATCATGAATCAGTAACAACCTGCTGCGGCGTGCAGCCCGATCCCATAATATCCTCACAACACAAGCCCTCGGCCTCACTCAGTCAGAAATCTCTCAAGCCACTCGGGTTAACAGTAAAACAGGTGCTCGGTCCAAAATATCTTTTATAGAATCAAAACGGAGTAAATAGAACCGAGTTATAAAATCAGTAAAAACATAGCATGACTGAGTATAAATATTAAACCAAAAACAGTGAGAAAGAAGTAGTAAAAAGCCCCTAATGGTCCAAACATTCGGCACGAGGCCCAAACAAGGCATTCAGCCGCAAACATAGCAATACTTTCCAAAATACAATGATATCAAAATAGTTTACTAATACAAATAACGTCGAACTTAATA
>NW_017672327.1:41145-43315 GCF_001879085.1 Nicotiana attenuata
AGGCTCATAGACAGGTGTCGACTCATGTATAGTTTGGTAGGCCTTGTCGGCTGGTTTTTGTTGTATAGTCTCTCATGGTAGTGTGGTAGCTCGTACCTTATATATAGTTTCTTGATTGTCTAGTCATCCCATGTTATGTATGTTCATGCCATCATATTTTATTGTTGGTTGTCCATGACCCATGTCTACCATTTATATTGATCTCGTCAGCCCTAAAAGATAATAAAGAAGGTTAGATAAAATGTATGTTGGTACTCGGTAAGTATGGCCGGGTGCTAGTCATGGCCCTCCAGATTGGGTCGTGACAATACCACACAACCCGCATATTCGCAATAGTTTCTAATCACTGTAGCTGCTAAAATACAAACCCGATACCGGTATTAAACCCCATATTATACAACACCTCATTACAAAACCTTCGTACACTGTCGATAATGAAAGAGAGCGCAGAATTACCTAACCACCAAACAAACTAACAAATCATGGAGCTCTTTCGTTTCAACCAGAACCATAATCACTTTCTAAGCCAACTTTCGATATCATCCTCACAATATATCGTAATCAAATCTGATAGTACACATTCTAGGTCCGATGACCATATATTATTAACACAACTATTCCACATACATGCCACACCAATATAACTCAAGGCTGCACCATCCAGGTACCCGAAAAGGGAAAATGTCTCAAAGAAGAGAACCGTTTCGCAAGTTCAACAAGCACTACCACAACCGCAATGCTATAAGCTCACCATTCATAGTAGAACCAAGACACACGAATCAAATAACAATATCCAGCTCTTCTAGATCACATTAACATCAACCGCAAGAGCAACTCAGTTGCCAATAACATAATCCACCTGGCATGGTCACAACATGCAAATAATTATGACTATTTGCTTGCGCTATATATATGTTGTATTCAGCTATTACATTGCGTTACTCTTTTCATTGTTCTCTTCTTTTTTTTCCAGGTTAGATGCTCATGGTATCAACTTGATTGCAAACCTCGGCACGAAGAGTGAATCACCGTTACCACGGAGAAGCAATTGACGCAATGCCACACTGGCTCGGAAGAACATACCCAATGCGCAATCAATTGTGCAATACCCAGATGCCTATCTCGCTCAAATTCCGCTATAAAGCCCAAATAGAACCATGTCATCTGTGCATTTAATCAACAAATTGAAATCCTGCGTAGCATACAAGAGTAACTCACAATTGAATCTCGGAACACGAATAAGCTTAACAACAACCAAATGGCACCTCTCTCAACAATAGCAGTTTGGAGTCAACAGAGCCGACTCGTTGCAGAACACACATCCATATTAGCCTACCAATGAACCCCTTATCAAGAAGCTCCTGAAGCTGCTCCTTCAACTCTTTTACCTCCGTCGGTGCCATACGATGAGGTGGGATATAAAATGGGCTGAATGCCCAGCACCAAATCATTACCGAAATAAATAATCCTATCTGGCGGTATGCCCGGCAGGTCTGCAGGAAACACATCCGGAAAAATCCCTCACCATCGGGACTGAATCAATGGTAGGAGTCTCTGCACTGACATCCCTCACGAAGGCCAAATAAGAAAGACAGCCCTTCCCAACCATCTGCTGGGCCTTCAAAAATGAAATCACTCTACTGGGAACAAAATCCGCCGAACCTCGCCACTCAATCCGTAGCACCCCCGGCATAGCCAACACCACCGTCATAGCGTAACAGTCCAAAATAGAACGACACGGAGACAACCAGTCCATACCCAATATCACATCAAAATCCACTATGCTAAGCAACAAAAGATCCACTCGGGTCTCCAAACCCCCAATAATCACCACACAAGACCGACATACGCGATCCACAACCACGACATAACCTGTTTATGAGAACTCTCAGTCTCCAAATCCATAAAGCACATAAATCGTCGTAACTGCTCACAACCTCAACACTCAGATGACTGACACATCCCTCAAGTACAATCATCACACGATTAATATTTTCGTAATTCTTCCGTGCTATATAGCAAAATCTAAATATTATTAGTCGATCAACCAAGTGAGTGACGTAATATCAATGAACATCCGTTAGTCAAACATAATGCGCCCCTTCTTTTTTTTTAAATACGCACCCTTCTCAGGGATTACCGAGCAGTTATAACATTAACTCTAACTATC
>NW_017672327.1:44600-45956 GCF_001879085.1 Nicotiana attenuata
CTACCGACACAGCAGAACAATATGCTTAGTTATATATCAAGGAAATAGTCAGGTTGCATGGCACTCCAGTCTCAATCATTTCAGATCGAGGGGCTCAGTTCACGATGAACTTTTGGAAGAAATTTCAGCAAGGTTTGGGTACGCAGGTAAATCTTAGTACAACTTTTCATCCTCAGACCGACGGGCAAGCGGAGCGGACTATTCAGACGCTTGAGGACATGTTGCGTGCTTGTGCTCTTGATTTCAAAGGTAGCTGGGATGATCATTTGCCACTCATAGAGTTTGCCTATAACAACAACTTCCATGCTAGTATCCAGATGGCAACATTTGAAGCGTTGTATGGAAGGAGATGTAGATCTCCCATTGGGTGGTTCGAAGTCGGGGAAGCTGAATTGATAGGGCCGGACCTGGTGCATCAGGCTATGGAGAAAGTTAAGATTATTAAGGAGAGGTTGAAAACTGCTCAGAGTCGCCAAAAGTCTTATTCGGGCATTCGTCGCAGAGATTTAGAGTTCAAAGAAGATGATTGGGTATATTTGAAGGTTCCCCCATGAAGGGTATCATGCGGTTTGGAAAGAAAGGAAAATTGAGTCCGAGGTATGTCGGATCGTACAGAATCATTCAGAGGATTGGTCAGGTGGCATACAAACTCGAGCTGCCACCCGAGATGTCATTGGTACACCCAGTCTTCCATGTGTCTATGTTGAAGAAGGTAGTAAGAGATCCATCCACTATTGTGCCAGCTGAAACTATTGAGGTTAATGAAGAACTGTCATATGAAGAAATTCCAGTTGCCATTCTTGACAGGCAAGTCTGGAAATTAAGAAATAAGGAAATTGCCTCCGTGAAAGTGTTGTAGCGGAACCAGCAGGTTGAGGAAGCCACTTGGGAAGCCGAAGAAGAAATGAAAAGGAAGTGCCCGCATTTGTTTGTATAGCCATGTAATAGCTTCTATGAATTTGATTTCTATGAACTATGTATCCTTTGATTTGGTCTATGTAAAAACTGTTCTATTTTGGTTATATGTTGCCTATGCGGCCATGGTTGGTGTCGTTATAAGTTATGTCATGTCTATGGATTGTGTATATGCTGTTAGGATATGTTTCTGGGACTCTCTGATAGGTGGATAGGCCTAGTTACAAATGAAACTCTGGCTAAAAATTTTTGGGAAAATTTTAGGGAGTTAGCCTAAAAGTTTGGGGTTGTTGATATGTTTCATGATGTGAAAAGGCTGAGGTTGCATAAGGATTGCTAATGAGTGAACCATTGATCCTCATTCGAGGACGAATGATCTTAAGTGGGGAGGATGTAAGGCCCGTAGGAATCTTTGCTCAACAACCCGAACCTCGTAGTGCC